>NC_084634.1:17813094-17848094 GCF_033978795.1 Nerophis ophidion
ATGTAATAATAATTAGGGATGGGTGCAGTTCACATTTATACCGATACAATACGAATTTCCAATACGAGGTATTCCATACTGGTACTCGACATTACCAATTTTCAGTACTTTGTGTGTGTTGACACATATTGTTGATTATGACAAATGCTGTCCAGTCGTTATATGTGTATTTTTAATCACATTTCTGAATATCATTTTCAAGTACGGCATTAAGTCTAAGACATTAGATGGCAGTAGTGTATAGTTGGTTTTTGTTGCGCCCAAAAAAGTTTTAATACTCTAAGTATTGTACATATTACGCACCGGCTGTGTGATTGTAACGTGCATCTTGGTTGTAGTTTTCAATAACAAATTTGGAGGTGCTCAAATCGCCATGTAAATTTTTCCTCATGCTATTTGGTAGCATGTCATAGCAAAGCCAATGTAGATTAGCTTCATGCTAGCGCATTTTATGGAAAAGCGGAGCCTTACTTAAAGGGGAACATTATCACCAGACCTATGTAAGCGTCAATATATACCTTGATGTTGCAGAAAAAAGACCATATGTTTTTTTTAACCGATTTCCGAACTCTAAAAGGGTGAATTTGGCGATTTAAACGCCTTTTCAATTGTTCGCTGTCGAATCAATGACCTTTCATCTGTGACGTTACAACATGAAGCAATCCACCATTTTTTAAAACACATTAATAATAATAATAATAATAATAATAATGGATTAGATTTATATCGCGCTTTTCTATTGTTAGATACTCAAAGCGCTCACAGAGAAGTGGGAACCATCATTCATTCACACCTGGTGGTGGTAAGCTACATCAGTAGCCACAGCTGCCCTGGGGTAGACTGACGGAAGCGTGGCTGCCATTTTTTGTCTACGGCCCCTCCGACCACCACCAATAATTCATTCATCATTCATTCACCGGTGTGAGCGGCACCGGGGGCAAAGGGTGAAGTGTCCTACCCAAGGACACAACGGCAGCGATTTGGATGTCAATAGGTGGGAAGCGAACCTGCAACCCTCAGGTTTCTGGCACAGCCGCTCTACCCACTACGACATAGATAGATAGATAGATAGATAGTACTTTATTGATTCCTTCAGGAGAGTTCCTTCAGGAAAATTAAAATTCCAGCAGCAGTGTACAGAGTTGAGATCAATTTAAAGAAAAAAGTAAAAAGTAAATAATGGGGGTTTAAAAGGAAACAAAATAGAGAAATATTACAAAAAGAATAAAAACAATGGGAATAACAATATAACAGTAAAATAAGAATATAACAAGACAAAGTAGGCAGTAGTGACCATGTTATGAAAACGTATTGCACTGTTAATGTTTTGCATCCCCTGTCATCCTAATACCCCCCGGCCCCCGTCCCAGAGAGGAGTTGTACAGTCTAATGGCGTGTGGGACAAAGGAGTTCTTGAGTCTATTAGTCCTGCACTTGGGATGAAGCAGTCTAGCACTGAACAGGTTTCTCTGGCTACTGATAACGCTATGCAGAGGGTGACTGGCATCATCCAGGATGCTCACTAGTTTGTCAACAGTCCTCTTCTCTGCCACCGTCACCAGTGAGTCCAGTTTCATTTCGATTGTAGAACCGGCCCGCCTGATCAGTTTCTCAAGTCTGGAGCTGTCCTCCTTAGATGTACTGCCCCCCCAGCACACTACCATGTAGAACAGAACACTGGCAACCACAGACTGGTAGTACATCCACAGGAGTTTTCTACAAATGTTGAAGGAGTGCAGTCTCCTGAGGAAGTACAGCCTGCTCTGTCCTTTCTTGTACTGGTGGTCCGTGTTAACAGTCCAGTCTAGCTTATTGTCCACCCAAACCCCGAGGTACTTGAATGAGTCCACGGTCTGTACCTCAACTCCCCCGATCACAATAGGTTGTGACCGTGGACTCGACCTCCCAAAGTCAATGACCAGCTCCTTGGTCTTTGACGGATTGAGCTGCAAGACGTTCGTGTGGCACCAGACAACAAAGTCCCTCACCAGGTTCCGAAACTCCTCCTCTCTGCCGTCCCTGATGCACCCGACGATGGCTGTGTCATCCGCGTACTTCTGGATGTGACACAGCTCTGAGTTGTAGCAGAAGTCAGCGGTGTACAGGGTGAAGAGAAGAGGGGCCAGCACCGTTCCCTGCGGTGCTCCGGTGCTGCTGATCACAGTGTCAGACGTGATGTCCTTCAGTCTGACGTACTGTGGCCTGTCGGTGAGGTAGTTCGAAATCCAGGCAACCGGGCAGGGGTCCACTTGCATTTTGTAGAGCTTGTCCTGAAGGAGGCGGGGCTGGATGGTATTAAAGGCACTCGAGAAGTCCAGGAACAGGATCCTCACAGTGCCATTTCCCTTATCCAGGTGTGAGTGGGCTCGATGCAGCAGGTCAAGGATAGCATCCTCCACACCAACGCCTTCCTGGTACGCAAACTGCAGGCTGTCCTGGGCATGTTGCACCTGTGGTCTGAGGAGGCTGAGAAATAGCCGCTCCAATGTCTTCATTAGATGAGAGGTGAGCGCCACTGATCTGTAGTCGTTCAGCTCACTGGGGCAGTTCTTTTTGGGAACTGGAACGATGCATGACGTCTTCCAGAGGGTGGGCACTCTTCCCAGCTGCAGGCTGAGGTTGAAGATCCTTTGAAGTAGTTCACCCAGTTCTGCAGCACAGGTCTTCAGGAGTCGGGGGCACAGCTTGTCTGGGCCTGCTGCTTTCCTTGGCTGTAGCTTCCTCAGTTGACCTCTGACCTGGTCCACAGAGATGACTAATGTCTGCGTAGAGGTGGTGGAGGGGGGTGCTGCCATAGCTGGGGGGGAGGTGCGTTGAGGGGAGCAGAAGAGGGGTTGGCTGTGATGGGAAGTGGGGGACGGAGAGGACACGGGCTGGTTAAACCGGTTAAAGAAGTTATTCATCTCATTGGCCCTCTCTATTGTCCCACAACAGCTCTGGTCTTTGTCTTGTGGCCTGTGATGGTTTTCACACCTTCCCAGACCTCCTTCATGTTGTTCTGCTGCAGCTTCTGCTCCAGCTTCTTCCTGTTGCTGTCCTTAGCCTCCCTCACGCGTCGTTTCACCTCACGCTGTGCTGCTCTCATTGCCTCCCTGTCTCCACTCCTGAAGGCAGCTTTCTTCTTGAGGACAGCTTTAACTTCTTGTGTTACCCAGGGTTTGTTATTAGGGTAGCACCGAACAGTCTTAGCAGGGCAGATCACGTCCATGCAGAAGTTGAGGTAATCTGTGAGACAGTGAGTCAGCCCATCAATGTCCTCACCCTGTGGAAGCAGCATGTCCCAGTCTGTGGTGTTGTAGCAGTCTCTGAGGGCATCTTCCAATTCAAGGGACCACTTCCTCACATAGCAAGTGTTAACAGGCTGTCTTTGGACCATGGGGGTGTATTTTGGCCGCAAATGAACAAGATTGTGGTCAGACTTCCCTAGTGGGGGTAGGGGTGTGACCTTGTATGCATCCCTGACATTAGAATACAGTAGGTCAATTGTCCTGTTGTTTCTCGTGGGACAATCCACAGCCTGGTAAAAAGCAGCTAATGTTGAGTCCAAAGTAGCATGATTGAAGTCCCCAGAAATGATGAAAAAAGCCTCAGGATGTTTTGTCTGTAGCCTTGATGTGATGGCGTGGATCATCTCACATGCATTGGCAGCATCTGCCCTCGGGGGAATGTAAACACAGAGGGAGATCACGTGACTGAACTCCCTCGGCAGATAGTTTGGCCGAAGGCTAACAGCTAGTAGCTTCAGGTCCGGGCAACACAAGACATTCTTCACAGAGATGTGTCCTGGGTTACACCAGCTGTTGTTAACATATATGATGAGTCCCCCACCCTTTCTTTTCCCGCATGCTTTCGTGTCTCCGTCAGCTCTCACTGAGGTGAATCCCTGCAGGTCCACGTTAGCATCCGTTACCAGGTGGTTTAGCCATGTTTCCGTGAAGATGAGTAGGCTGCTCTCTCGATACGCACGCTGTTTTTTTAGTCCATGAAGCTCATCGATCTTGTTCGGCAGCGAGTTCACATTCCCCATGATGACGGAAGGAATGGATGGTTTGTAGCGCCGTCGATTTTCCTCACGCTTAGCCTTTAGCTTAGCTCCCGCTTTGCAGCCCCGAGGATTCTTCCTTAGCTCCGCTGGAATGGAGTGTCGAACACCATTTCGCCCCATCATTTTCAGACTGAGCAGTTCCTCTCTCGAATAAGAAAGAAAGCTGCTTCCTGGTCTTTTAAAACTGCCAAAAGTATCCATTGGATATATACAGGGATTCACTGTCTTCAAGGAAAACATAAAAAAGATAAAAGATAAAATATATGTTTGTAAGATATAATAAATAATAATTATAATTAAAGATAAAAGACATGCCGCCCCACATACACACACCAAGTCAAATCAGCTCAGTTATTTTCTGTTTTTTTGACTGTTTTCCGTATCTTGGAGACAATATGCCTTGTCGGAGGGTGTAACAACATGATCAGGGACGGATTCAAGTTGCACCAGTGGACGAAGGATGCGAAAGTCCCCTCGTTTGTTCTGCACACTGTACCGACAACAGCTATGCTACAACAGAGATGGCAAGAATGTGTGGATATCCTGCGACACTCAAAGCAGATGCTTTTCCAACGGTAAAGTCAACGAAATCACAAAGGTGAGCTTTGTTGATGTTATTGACTTATGTGGCTCGCTAATCAGACATATTTGGTCACGGCATGACTGCAAGCTAATCGATGCTAACATGCTATTTAGGCTAGCTGTATGTATATATTGCATCATAATGCCTCATTTGTAGCTATATTTGCATATGTGCCGATGTCTGTCGTGATATGGCTCAAAAGCTTCTGTTTCTTCTTTAATTTCGTTTTCGGTACCTGCCTCCATACTCCAACCATCTGTTTCAATACATGCGTATTCTGTTGAATCGCTTACGGCGCTGAAATCCGAGTCTGAATCCGAGCTACTATGCTATACCTTTCTGGTCTATCCGCCGTGTTTGATTCTGGTGGCTTCACGCACTGACGTCACAGGATAATGGACGGGTGGATATAGCGATGGTGTACACAGGCACTTTGAAGCCGTTTTTCGGGATATTGCGTGATGGGTAAAATTTTGAGAAAAACTTCGAAAAATAAAATAAGCCACTGGGAACTGATTTTTATTGGTTTTAACCCTTCAGATATTGTGATAATGTTCCCCTTTAACTTGGCATCGAAGCGGTTTTGAGTCTGTTTCTTTGTTGGCATTGAAAACTGCTCAAACGTTGTAGATAGTAGTGGAGGTAGTTTAGTTCAGTACGCTCTCAGTGCTGCTGGACTAAAGGTCCAAAATACTGGTATTGTGTGTGTGTGTGTGTGTGTGTGTGTGTGCGCGGGTGCGTGCGTGCGTACACACACAGCCTGGCCCCTCGGCCAAATTTTTTTAACCCGATGCCACCCCGAGTCAAAGTTTGGGGACCCCTGATCTACATCAACAATATGATTTGTCGGAGTGGCTGGACAGTATAAATTTGAAAATAATTATTAGTTTTTTTCCTTTTTTTCATCGATTAATATTTGTGACAATCACGATTCATTCGAAAAATCGTTTTTGGAATTGTTTATTTAAAACCCTGTTTTTTTATCGGGGGATATTTCTTTGCACGTGTGAACACGCTGCACTATAGACTGCTTGTATCGGACATTGTAGATGCTAGCTGTTATCATCTGGCACTTTTTTTTTTCTGATATCAGACCGATACGGATATCCATTCAAGACACACCGAATGGTTAGTTTGGCCTTCAGATATATCGACGTCCTCGCCTGTCGTGGACATAAGAGGGTTAAATCATACAAATATTATAGTATTTTAATGACTGCTCCTATGGAAAACGTCAGGCGGGAAAAAAGTGGTCGCTCCATCAATGTCGTGTAAACATGAAGTGTCATGTGGCGGCAGTACTAGGATGATGGAGGACCCCGCACCTATCATACCCCGCTCCCCGTCCCCGCCAGCAGGGAGGAGGCCTGCCGGCGATGACCATTAGCGTGTGGCTGCGGCCGTGGGAGATAAGGAGTGATTTAGGGCCCTGTGCCTCCACACTGCCAGCTGCTGCTTATCGCTCTCTTTGCCATCCTCCACTCACTTTTACATTTGGCTGCTCTATTCAACGCCATCCGTCTTCCCGCTCAGGGGTTGATGATAAAAAAATAAATAAGCGTGCAGAGGGGACAGGCAGGAGACGCACGTGTTCTCATGGAGCCTCGCCATTGAGAGGAACACTTTATCCGCGCAGAACGCCAGTTTGAGGCGCCACAATGTGGGCGTGGGCACGCCCGAGGCGACCGGAGCCGATGGCGAGCTGTCTAACGGCACCGCTGGACTGATGGCAGATTGATGGTGTGGGTGAAGTCAACGTGGCGCAGACAAGAATCTCAGTTTGAAAAATGGCCCATTCGTTTTCAATGGGGAAAAAAATGTCCTGTAAAACCGCGAATTCTGGGTAATCGAGGATGGGTTTAAAAAAAAAAAAAATGTTTGGGGGAGCTCACAATTCCTGTTTGAACGTTTTGCTACTGGAATGGTTCCGATCGGATGAAAACTGTAGGCTGTAGAGCGGACCAAATAATATAATATGATATATAATAGATTTTTTTTTTTTTTTTTTTGGCGTTCACACAATAAATAGGAAAAAATAGCAAAAAGATGTAATAAGAAAAATGTATTTACAATTGAACCGATACGTTACCAATTCCCGGTACCAGGTAATCAATACTGGTACTCAACTGTAACAATTTTCAATTATTTTGTGTATGTTAATAAATATTGTTTTTTATATTGAAATATATTTTTCATTGTAACATTTAAAAAGGAGCTGATTATAACTGCTGTCCAGTTGTTACATTTTGTTTTTTTAAATCATATTTCTGAGTATCATTTGCAAGTATTACATGAAGTCGTTCTTACAGTCATAACTCCAAGATGTTAGATGGCAGTAGTGCGTAGGTTGTTTTGTGTTTTTGTCGCGCCCTAAAAAGTGGTAGTATTGTAAGTATTGTATGTATTACGCACCAGCTGTTTTGATTGTAATGTGCATCTTAGTTGTAGTTTTCATTAGCACAATTGGAGGTGTTGAAATCGCCGTGTAAATTTGCTAATGCTGTAAATGTCAAAAGGAAGAAGTTGCAACATTGTCTCTAACATAAAGCTGCCATGCAGACTATAAAAGTGGCATTGCTCTAAATATAATGAATCAAAATCAATGTTATCAATTATTTTATATATGTGTGTGTATTTTTTAAGTCATTTAAAGATACTAATGAATGAAAAAAAAACTTGTTATGAATTACTCACCCTTTAAAGGCTCTAATTACTTCACATCCAATATTATTCACTTTAAAATATTGTTTGGTGAAAATATTGAATATTTTTCTGTTTGCACCATTAAAAAAAATGTTTTTGACAAAAAGGGCAAGAAACAATGGAATTGACTAAAACAAAAGTAACCATTTAAAAATAAAAATGTATAATCGACTAATAGATCTGAATTTTATCTTGAGATTTAGGCGTTTTAAAGTAAAAAAAACCCCCAAAAAAACACACAAATCAAAAAAAGGTGGAGATCGATCAACTTTTAACTTAACAAAACAAAAAAACAGCAATGGCAAGCTGAACTGTCTGGTATGTGCTGCTCCTTTGCCAAAAAAGCAGTTCATGAGACGGGTTCTAAACAACCTCATTGTTGAAAGTTCACTTAAAAAACGATTTCATCCCAATTTTATGACCTTATTCCATTTAGATGAAAAAACAAAAAACTACTCTTCCAACAACCGCCTTGTGTTTATGCCATGGGCCTGACCGGAGTAAGTGGACAGTGCTTTTCTTTCCAGACTGAAAATAGTGTCTGAGAAATGTAGCAAGATGGAGGATCTGCTCTCATCGTTTTACCTTTTTGTCCCCGCTAAAGTATTCCAAGTGCATCCCGCAGGATCACGTGTAGAAAAGGCTCCTGATTACCGATTACCCACCCGAGTCTTAAGTGCACGCGGCTGTTCACTTGAAAGGGCCTCCTTGTTGTCCGGCTGACCCTTGACCTCCGCAATCAGTCTGGGTGGAGTCAGGGTTGCAGGGAAGTAGGGGATATTGTACTCTGAGTGGGAGAAGTCTCTGAGATATTTCTATTGTAACAAAAAACAACATGGCTGACTAGCAGAAAAAACTGCAACAGATAGATAACAGATGCAGTGTTTTACAAATGTGCTTTTTTATTGTATTGTGCTTTTTATTTTTAAATGTATGAAACAAACAAAACTGATTTTTACAAATTGGTGTCAATCAATAAAAACTAATATTACCTATTCAGCTCCTTCAGGTTTTTAGTAAGGGCGGGAATGTTTGGATTTGATTACAGCTCAAAGACTAGCATTTAATCATAAATTAATTATTGCTGCTTTCTAATTATATTGTATGTTTTTATATATAATGTTTCTTTCGTAGCTTTTCCTGTTTGTGCTCTTATTTCTCAATTCTACTTCCTTTGTTGGAGTGTTAGACGGTGACCCCCTATTCTCCGCTCTTGTTCCTGGTTGGCAATTGGGAGGTTCACCTGCCGCTAATTGCCGATCAGGAGGATTTCAAAACCAGCGTGGTTTAGTTTGTACAAACCCCGTTTCCAGATGAGTCGGGAAATTGTGTTAGATGGGGTGGCATGGCGTAGTGGGTAGAGCGGCCGTGCCATAAACCTGAGGGTTGCAGGTTCGCTTCCCCCTATTGACATCCAAGTCGCTGCCGTTGTGTCCTTGGGCAGGATACTTCACCCTTGCCCCCGGTGCCGCTCACGCTGGTGAATGAATGATTAATGAATGATTGGTGGTGGTCGGAGGGGCCGTAGGCGCAAACTGGCAGCCACGCTTCCACCAAGTGTGAATGAATGATGGGTTCCCACTTCTCTGTGAGCGCTTTGAGTGTCTAGTAATAGAAAAGCGCGATACAAATCTAATCCATTATTATTATTATTATTATTATTATTATTAGATGTAAATAGAAACGGAATACAATGATTTGCAAATGATTTTCAACCCATATTCAGTTGAATATGCTACAAAGACAACATATTTGATCTTCAAACTGATGAACATTATGTTTTTTTTTTGCAAATCATTAACTTTAAAATTTGATGCCAGCAACACGTGACAAAGAAGTTTGGAAATGTGGCACTAAATACTGATAAAGTTGAGAAATACTCAAACACTTATTTGGAACATCCTACAGGTGTGCAGGCTGATTGGGAACAGGTGGGTGCCATGATTGGGTATAAAAGCAGCTTCCATGAAATGCTAAGTAATTCACAAACAAGGATGGGGTGAAGGTCACCAATTTGTAGGCAAATTGTCGAACAGTTTTTGAACAACATTTCTCAATGAGCTATTACAAGGAATTTAGGGATTTTACCATCTACGGTCCGAACAATCATCAAAAGGTTCAGAGAATCTGGAAAAATCACTGCATGTAAGCGATGATATTACGAAGCTTTGATCCCTCAGGTGGTACTGCATCAAAAACTGACATCAGTGTGTAAAGGATATCACCACATGGGCTCAGGAACACTTCATAAAACCACTGTCAGTAACTACAGTTGGTTGCTACATCTGTAAGTGCAAGTTAAAACTCTACTATGCAAAGCCAAACCCATTTATCAACAACACCAAGGAACGCCGCTGGCTATGCTGGGCCCGAGCTCATCTAAGATAGACTGATGCAAAGTGGAAAAGTGTTCTGTGGTCTGACGAGTCTACATTTCAAATTATATTTGGAAACGGTGGATGTGGTGTCCTCCGGAGCAAAGAGGAAAATAACCATCCGGATTGTTATAGGCGCAAAGTTCAAAAGCCAGCATCTGTGATGGTATGGGGGTGTATAAGTGCCCAAGGTATGGGTAACTTACACATCTGTGAAGGCACCATTAATGCTGAAAGGTACATTCAGGTTTTGGAGCAACATATATTGTCATCCAAGCAACGTTTTCATGGACGCCCCTGCTTATTTCAGCAAGACAATGCCAAGCCACGTGTTATAACAGCGTGGTTTCGTAGTAAAAGAGTGCGGGTACTTTCCTGGCCCGCCTGCAGTCCAGACCTGTCTCCCATCGAAAATGTGTGGCTCATTATGAAGCGTAAAATACGACAGCGGAGACCCCGGACTGTTGAATGACTAAAGCTCTACATAAAGCAAGAATGAGAAAGAATTCTACTTTCAAAGCTTCAACAATTAGTTTCCTCAGTTCCCAAAACCTTTGAGTGTTGTTAAAAGAAAAGGTGATCCAACACAGTGGTGAAAATGCCCTTTCCCAACTACTTTGGCACGTGTTGCAGCCATGAAATTCTAAGTTAATTATTATTTGCACAAAAAAAAAAAAGTTTGAGTTTGAACACCAAATATCTCGTCTTTGTAGTGCATTCAACTGCATATGGATTGAAAAGGATTTGCAAATCATTGTATTCTGTTTTATATTTACATCTAACACAATTTCCCAACTCATATGGAAACGGGGTTTGTACATGTTTTCTGCCATGGGCCATTTTGCTTGGCTTTCATGAGTTCTCTCATGAAAGGACTTTTACCTGCATGCCACCATGCCTGTCTCTGCATCCTGGGGTTACACCAACGGCTGCTTTCCCATTGGCTGCTGACCTATACGGTAACATATTGTCATTTTTAAGTTTTCAGGTATAGTCATAAAATCACAATTTGATTCAATGTTTTTGGAAAAAAAAAAAAAAAAAAAAAAAACCCCTCAAAACATCACAACTGTTTGGGAAAAAACTGTCCCAAATAATCTATTTTAGGCTGCAACAATAATAAAAAATCCACAAAAATATTGTTTGATGATTTGTTTCTTTTTAAATGTTGCGTTTCAGGTTTTAAAAAACTAAACTATTTTTCCCGCGGCTGTTTTGAAAGCAGGCTAACATGTTTAGCATACACGACGCCCCTGCTTATTTTTTGCTAATCACAGTCTTTGTGCATAAAGCAAACCAGAAAAAGAAGAAAAAAAAGATATTTTCCACTGGGGCCGTTGCTAAGTTCATGCAGACGACTTCGCTCCAGCAGAATAAAGCATAAAAATCCCTATCCTTGAACATGATGTGGTGTTAGAATTGAAGTGCTCTAAAACATGTCTCCCATTAACACGCAGGGAAGGTGATGGACGGTTCCTGCGGCATTTCAGAGCCGAAGTGGCCACTTTTGCCTGATGGCATCCCACCAGCGCAATACTTATTCATATTTTCCCTCAAACGATAAGAGTCGGGACCGGAATTTCAATGTGTTTTTAGTGTCTGCTTGATTTTTGTTCTCGCATGAGCATATGTAAATGCAGCTATCTAATGGTGTCCTAAAGCTGTCCAGTTGCGTTTTGTAAGGAGCTGCTCTTGCATGAAAACATTTTTTTATTTTTATGCACGATACAATTTTTCTTACAAGTACACTGCAAAAAAAATTAAGATTTTGTATTTAGTCTTTGTTGCCTAAAAGCTTCTTGCCTAAAAGCCTGTTTGATATGCGTGTCAAATGCCAGAATTTTTTCTCATTGACTTATTTACTTGATTGGATTATTGTCTATGTGACAATTTGACTCTTTGCACATCGGCACTTGGCGATCACTCTAGCAGCACTGAGAGCGGACTCAGCCAACTATCTCTCGGTATTGTTGAAATTTTAGTGCTAACAAAACAATTGACTTAAACACTCCAATGTAAGTTAAGTAAGGCCCCAATTTGTGTTTATTTTATAGTGATTGACCTGCTCCTGATTAACATTAGCAATTTTACATGGCGATTTCAACCCTTCCAAATGTGTTAATGAAAACTGCAACTAAGATGCACGTTACCATCAAACAGGGAATGCATCTTAATTACAATACTTATAGTATGAACATTTTTGAGGGCGCAACAAAAGACTAGACAGCACACCCTAAAATAAACGTGACTGCTATTTAACATCCTAGAATTGCAACTATAATTGAAACTAACAATTGTCTAACAAAATTTAACTGGACAGCAGTTATAACTACTAAGGCTGTGAAATTTTGGGCACAACATGATTCGATTCAGAATCTATTCTCCATTAAAATAAAAACGATTGTACTTTTTTAATAACATTAGGTGCCAATATTGATTAATTTACACTACTAAATTGGATAAATAGCTTTGATAAAATTCTATATTACTTTAAGGAAAACTGTTTTTTTTTAATTTTACACTGGACAGAAAAAAATTATATATCTATATCAGGAGCTTTCCTGATGATTGAGGGAGAACCCCTCATGAAACAGTTCTGTAGAGATGTAGTCTTGTGATTTTTCCCACACATACATATTGCGCTCTACCACAGTATCGAGCACTATTCTCTGGATAATCCAATCAAGATATATATATATATATATATATATATATATATATATATATATATATATATATATATATATATATATATATATACTTCGTTTTTTAATCGATTAAGAATCACAATTAATTTTAAAATTAATTTTCTTTCTAAATATTGCATAAATAAAACATATTTTATTATCTAAAACAATTAAGGATGCAAGGGTTTTGATATTGCCGGATGGCGTTCACTGTGTGAACATGATTGCAGCTGGTTTGTAAAACCTCATCTCGATATTTCTGCATTGAAATTTTCTCCGATGACTGGCCTGGTTTTCCCAGTGAGGGACATGGCGGTGCAGCAATCAGCGTACAGCGTTCTTCTCCATACTTACAGTATTAACACGTTTTAGGGCGCAACAAAAACACACCATAAACTATTTCCTACTGACATCTAATGTGTTGGAGTGGCAATAGTAATTGAAACTAAGAAATGTCCTAATAAAACAAAATGTAACTGGACAGAAGTTATCATAATCAGCTAATTTTAAAATGTTGCATTAAACAATTAAGGGTGTAAGTGTTGTGATCTTGCCGGATGGCGTTCAGACTGTGTAGTGTCAATTTTCTCCCATTATGACCGGCCTAGTTTTCCAGTGAGGGACATGGCGGCGCGGCAATCAGCGTGCGCCGTTCCTCTCCACACTTGCAGTATTAACACTTTTTAGGGTGCAACAAAAATGCACCATAAGCTATTCTCTACAGCCATCTAACGTCTTGGTCTGGCAACTGTAATTGACACTTAGAAAGGTCATAATAAAACAAGATTTAACTGGACAACAGTTTTTCATAGTTAACTCATTTTTAAACGTTGCAATAAAAAAATACATTTTAGTATCAAAAACAATCAAGGGTGCGATTGTTGTGTTCTTGCCGGATGGCGGTCAGACTGTATGGTTTTAATTTTCTCCTATGATGACTGACCTGGTTTTCCCAGGGACGGACAAGGCGGTGCGGCAATCAGCATATGGTGTTCTTCTCCATACTTACAGTATTAACACTTTTCAGGGCGCAACAAAAACACACTGCAAAGTATTCCTTACTGCCATGTAACGTCTTGGACTAAGGAATGTCATAATAAAACAAGATTTAACTGGACAGCAGTTATCCTAACTGGCTAATTTTTAAAATGTTGCTCCTTTGATTTTTTTGACACTAAAATCTTGTTTTAAAAACAATCAAAACGGCGAGCTTTGTGATTTGCCGAATGGCGTTCACACTGTGTGGTGTAGAATTTTTCTTCCAATAGGGGCCTGGTTTTCCCAGTGAGGGACATGGCTGTGTGGCAATCAGCGTATGGTGTTCTTCTCTATACTTACAGTATCAGCACTTTTTTAGGGGACAACAGAAACACACAAAATTATTCCCTACTGCCATCTAATGTATTGGACTGTCAACTTTAATTGACACTAAGGAATGTCATAAAAAACAAGATTCAACTGGACAAAATTTATCATAATTAGCTCATTTTTAAATGTAGCAATAAAAATCGAGATATTAGTATCAAAAACAAACAATGGTGCGAGCGTTGTGATCTTGCCGGATGGCGTTCAGACTGTGTGGTGTCGGATTTTTCTCCTGTAATGACTGACCTGGTTTTCCCAGTGACGGACATGGTGGTGCGGCAATCAGTGTACGGCGTTCTTCTCCATACTCACAGTGTTAACACTTTTCAGGGCGCAACAAAAACACACTGTAAAGTATTCCTTACTGCCATCTAACGGCTTGGCCTGGCAACTGTAATTTGAAACTAAGGAATGTCATAAAACAAGATTTAACTGGACGGCAGTTATAAGTGGCTAATTTTTAAATGTTGCAATTAGAAATTAGATTTGACTTTCAAAAACAATCAACATTGTGATCTTGCCAGATGGCGTTCAGACTGTGATGTCAAAATGTTCTCCCATTACGACCGGCCTGGTTTTCCCAATGTGGGAGATGGCGGTGCGGCAATCAGCGTACGCCATCCTTCTCCACATTTTGACCCAAGATCCAACTGAATTTGGACTCATCCCTGAACACGTCGTCTCTCAAAGCGCAAAACATGATTACAGCAAAAGTGTTAAAAGATGTTTGGCGCTGGCAGAGAAGATTTGGCAGTTTTTTTTTTTCAAGAGTGCAACCTCACACTCACCTCTGCTGCTCATCCCACAAACGCGTGTTCCTTTCAAAAAGGTAACAAACAGGCTTTCCATGGTTATAAGATCTGTTGCCAGGAAGACTTTGCATCCAAAAAACACTTGGAGTGCGTGTGACACAAAATGTCGGCAAATGTAAAGGATGAAAGAAACAAATGTGTTCGGCTTCTTTTTAAGAATATTGATGATAACCATAGGGCCAGAAATATGTGTCTGAGTGAAGTGTGCAACATAAGCTATACATACGATACATTCTAATAAAATAAAATCACTGTAAAAAATAGAAAATCTTACATTTAATGCAATTTTTTTTCTAATCTATATTTTTTAAGTTCAATTAACCTTTGTTTTGTTTATATTTGAAGTTGGTGGTAAGTTGAAGATGCAACAAAACATTTGACTCCCCCCCCGCCACCCCCCCAAAAAATAGTTTAAATAAATGCTGTGTGAAGAAATTAGCAAACTAATCACACCAGACCTAACAAAATCAATTATTCTTTAAAGCAAATCAAATAAATTACTTATTGCTCAATTTCTATATTTCTTTAAACAGTTCCATTTAGAGAAACACATACTTTTTAAATGAATTGTTATGATTCATTTTGCAAAACATGTCCGCACAAAAAGAAACCATTTTTTATGGTGTGGCACACTCACCAACTGTATTAACACTGCATTCATACTGCTTTGCTGTTTCATAATGGCACAGTTTTTTGGATTAAAAGTACAAAATTAATGTGTACAATTTTAAACCATTGGCAGACTGATGGACGTCCTTACCTTCCTGTTTAGATGAAGAATATATTTTAATCCACACGAAGAGTTAAAAAAAGTTGCCGCTGACCCTGTCTTCTGTTGTAGTGTGTTAGTCTCCATATACCAGGTAAAAACTGAATGTCGCAGATGAGCATGGTTTACAATCTAGAATAACTTTGACAAGCTGAGATGGGATGCAGATGTAGCAGGAGTGGTGGTTCCTCGCTTTAAGAAGGGGAACCTTGAGGGTGTGCTCCAACTATTGTGGAATCATTCTGTTGAGGTCTATTCAAGTGTACTGGAGAAGAGACTATGTTGGATTGTCAAACCTCGGTTTGGGAGTTTGCCCAACCAGTCTACAGTCGTGGTCAAAAGTTTACATACACTTGCGAAGGACATAATGTCATTGTTAGTCTTGAGTTTCCAATAATTTCTAAAACTCTTATTTTTTTGTGAGAGTGGAGCACATACTTGTTGGTCACAAAAATTCATGAAGTTTGGTTATTTTATTAATTTATTATGGGTGTACTGAAAATGTGACCAGATCTGCTGGGTCAAAAGTATACAGAATTTGGAGGTTATCCTCCTTTTTCATTTTCTCATTTAAAGCATTAGTTCCATTGGCAGCAAAACAGGCCCAGAGCATAATACTACCACCACCATGTTTGATGGTAGGAGTAGTGTTCCTGGGATTAAAGGCCAACTGAAACTCACTACTACCGACCACGCAGTCTGATAGTTTATATATCAATGATGAAATATCAACATTGCAACACATGCCAATACGGCCGGTTTAGTTTACTAAATTGCAATTTTAAATTTTGCGCGGAAGTATTATGTTAAAACGTCGCGGTACGATGACGCGTGCGCGTGACGTCACGCATTGTAGAGGATATGTTAGTCCAGCACCGTTCACAGCTATAAGTCGTGTCTTTTGATCGCATAATTCCACAGTAATATGGACTTCTGTGTTGCTGAATCTTTTACAATTTGTTCAATTAATATTGGAGACGTCAGAGAAGAAAGATGTAGGAAGGAAGCGGTGTATTGCGGCAGCAACACAAACACAGCCGGTGTTTCCTTGTTTACATTCCGAAAAAATGACGGTGAAGGTTTACTATGGAACTTTAGCGGTCAGGTGAACATGGTTCCCTACCACATGTCAACCAGCAGGTTTCGGTGAAAAAATGGTGGTAGTAAGTCGGCTCTTACCGTAGACATGAGCGGAGAGCTTGCGTCGTTCCTCCTGCACCTGTCAAAGAGGCAGCTGCGGACTCTCTTGCCTCCTCCCACTGGCCGCCCCTGACCGTTGGATGCTTCCATCGTGGAGGAGGGGGAAGAAAAAAAAATCTCAGCCAGACCCCACTGGCTGCCTTCGCCTCGTCGAGAAACGTGGCTTCACTCGGAGACACTGGCGGTCACCACACCCGTGGCCACACCCCTCCGACTTTCAGGTTGTACATGTACGACCATATAATCTCACTAAAACACTATTAACACAATAAGCAGATAAGGGATTTTCCAGAATTATCCTCGTAAATTTGTCTAATATCTGAATCGCTCTGCCGTCTAGTTTTTTTTTCTTTTTTTTTTTTCTTCTCTATAGTCCTTCACTCTGACTTTCCTCATCCACGAATCTTTCATCCTCGCTCAAATTAATGGGGAAATCGTCACTTTCTCGGTCCGAATCGCTCTCACTGCTGGTGGCCATGATTGTAAACAATGTGCGGATGTGAAGAGCTCCACAACTCGTGACGTCACACGCAAATCGTCTGCTACTTCCGGTAAAGGCAAGGCTCTTTTATTAGCGACCAAAAGTTGCGAACTTTATCGTCGATATTCTCTACTAAATCCGTTCAGCAAAAATATGGCAATATCGCGAAATTATCAAGTATGACACATAGAATGGACCTGCTATCCCCGTTTGAATAAGAAAATCTAATTTCAGTATTGGGTATTGTGGCCAAACAGTTGAATTTTTGTTTCACCTGACCACAGAACTTTCCTCCAGAAGGTCTTATCTTTGTCCATGTGATGTCAGAGCTTTTTGGCCACAATACCCAGCAATATGTTTGGAAAAGAAAAGGTGAGGCCTGTAATCCCAGGAACACCATAGTTACAGTCGAGTATGGTGGTGGTAGTATTACACTCTGGGCCTGTTTTGCTGCCAATGGATCTGGTGCTTTAGGTGGGACAATGAAAAAGTTTTACCTCCAAATTCTTCAGGACAACCTAAAATCATCAGCCCGGAGGTTGAGTCTTGGGCGCAGTTGGGTGTTCAAACAGGACAATGTACAGAATTTCTGGCCACTTTGGTGGCTTCAGTATTAGGTCTCAGCTTTCTTGCAGATGATGTGGTCCCGCTGGATTTTCAGCTGGATGGTTTCGCAGCCGAGTGTGAAGTTTTTCTCAAGTCCAATGCGAGCAGCTCAGTATCTAGCTGAGCTGCTCAAAAGTAGTTCCTTGCTTTTGTTGCTGTTTTTGGAAGTTTGTTTTTTGGGAGAGCTGTACAGTCTAGGCGGTAAAATAGATTAATCCTCATTGTGTGAATTGTCAGCAGTTTTTCACTATTTACTACACAGAGAGAGGAAAAAAAAGAAAAAAGTTATTGTCCCACAAAATGCCCGTGAATGATGGGTACAATTCCCCAAAATAAGTACATTTCCTGCAACTTTAATGTATGATGACAGGGACAAATGTCATTCAGCGTTTTTTATTTATTTTTTGTAATTATTACTGTCTTTCATAAATCTGCTGTCTAGCTGCCTGACCCTGTTGACTTGTTTTTATGATCGATGAGCACATCTGCTGCCTTTTGTGGGAATTTTTTTTTTTTAAAAGACAATCTATTTCTGACGTTGTCTCACAATGTGGCACATCCGCGGTAATACTTGTTATTAAACATCATTTTGTTTATTGAACTTCTAGCTGACTGAATTGAAAACATTTTGTGCTTCTTTTTTTACCCTTCAAAGCTTGCGACAAATCCTCCGCTCAGCAAGGGTTTCAAATAGAGCTATTATTTATTAGCTGGACTTAGTCAGGAGGGCTGTGTGGAGTTTAATGACTGCAAAAAAGACACATTAGAACAAACATCAAGAGCTGACCAGATCCCCTCGTTGGCCCTCAAAGGTTTCAATGTGGCCCAAAATTTCATTACGTCAGGTAAATACTCTTTATGGTAACGTGCATCTTAGTTGTAGTTTGCATTACCAAATTGGGAAGTGTTGAAAACGCCATGTAAAGTCGCTAATCGGTAGCATGTATATGGCATCAACAAATTAGCATCAAGCTAGCGCATTTTAGAAAAGTGAGCTTGACTTTACTTACATTGAAGCATTTTTGCTTTGTTGGTTTGGAAAAGGGCAACATTACCCAAAAAGTCCCCACTTGAGAGCTTCTGACGGCATGTTTGCCCGCAAAGTGTTTGAGCCGGATGTTTAATTTGCAACCAGACGTGATGTTACGTGCAGCAAAAGTATCGAAATACTGTATTCTACCCTTTGAATATTTTAGGGTAGGGTAGGTTTCTTTTATTATTTTATGAAAAACTTTTAAAAAAGTTTTTACATTACACCTTTTTGCTTTATTTGATTTTTTTTTTTTTTTTTTTTTTTCTCTGCAATGTGTTGCAGGTTAACAACATAACTAGTCAAGGGCCACAAATGGTCCCAGGCTGCACATTGGACCATACATACCTAAAGGAAGTGTACCGAAACAGTACTTTTTTGGCACCGTCCTACCGAGCACAGATTCACGTCAAATCCAACCGTAACTTGTTGCGATAGCAAAATTGCGCTAGCTTGTTGCTAATATATATCGGCTTTGCTTTATTCATGCTACTGTTTAGCATTAGCGATTACACATGGCGAATTGAACACTTCCAAATTTGTTAATTAAAACAACAACAAAGATGCGCATTACAATTACACAGCTGGCGTGTATTTAGTACAATACTTACAGTATTAAAACTTAGGGCGCAACAAAGAACAGAAAAAACACCATAAACTACCATATTTTACGGACTTTAAAGAGCGTAAATATTTTTCTATATTTCAGTCGCACCTGACTACAACCCCCCGATTATATACGTTCTGAAATTAGTTATTTACACAGAGAGATTCTGTAAATGTTTATTTACATAACATTTAATTGTTTCTAAAAGGTGTCTATAACATGGCAGTAAAACGGCTGATCAAACAAAACCGAAGTCATCGTCATGGACCCACTAACGGAAAAAGCTAGCTCTCCAATTAGCTAAACAGACTCAATAACGCCACGGTGACGTTTTAGCGAACTTACTGAGGAATTTTTTAAACTGAAACGTTACAAAAACAATAAGATAAGTTAATAATACTAGCACAGAAACTTGTAAACATGTTAGCATTTTTGCTAAAAAGGCTAGTGTCATTTTTTGATAGCACGTGCAAATATGCATGAAAATACTCCTTCATACATCGCACATTGGACGGTTTAGTAAGTATGAATTGTTTTAGTTGTATTGTAAAACTTACAAACGTTGCTGGGAGTGATGAATGAAGAATCCCTACAGGTAGAAATGCTATGGACAACTGGTAGACTTCAAGTCCAAAACACTAAACGGAATGAAATACTGCAGACGTTCAAACGTGCAGCACCTGCAGTGAGAGAACTTGTTCAAAAGATGGCGCCATAGCACAAACCATAACCAATTCTTAGTGTCTCTTGTGTTTTTGTTGCATACAAAACATTCGCGTGGTTGGGAAAGACAAATCAATTAATTAGCCGCACCGTTTTATAAGCCGTGGTAGTCAAAACGTTGGAAAAAAGTAGTGGCGTATACTCGGGGAAATACGGTATGTTTTCCTTTATATTCAGAAAAATTCAGGACAGTTTGTGTTTAGCGTCTTGTCCAAAAATCTGTTGGCATTGTAACAATGTACAGTATTTATGTGACCAAAAAGAGTCTCTGCAGCATTGGGTAGAACAGCACGGCACCTCTACCTTATGCTGGTCACACACCACTGTGGGATGAGTACTTTTTCAGCACCGATCCAGATGGCCATGATTTACGTAAAATCCAACTATAACGTGTCACAGCACCTGGGTCGCACGTGACTCTGCGCCCGGTTGCTGAGTAGCCAAAAATGCCGTAGCTTGCTGCTAATATATATTAGCTTTGCTCTACATGCTTAGCATTAGCATGAAAACATATTTTTTTAAGTATTTTTTTTTTTTTTACATTAGTCCTTTTTGCTGTATTTCAATTTATTTTTACTTGTTTTTTTTGTTTTTTCTACAATAAAATAAGTCACGGGCCAAAAATAATCCCCAAATTGGACCATACCCAAAGAATGACTACCTTATCCGCTACTTTTTTTTGGATCGACCAAGTCTCGCCCGTCCTATCAAGCACTGATTACCGTACAAATCCAACAGTAACTATACCAAAAATGCGCTAATCACGTTTCATCAAACATAATTTAACGTTGTTACTCTAGAGTAAACTGGGTAACACATGGCACACTGACAAAGCTTAACGTACTGTTACTATAACAATCTACAAGGTTAATATAGGTTGCTTCTTTCTTCCCCTCCATTTATATGCATTCTTTGTATCTGTAGTTATTGTTACGTATATATATTGTTGCATTTGAACAACTGTATTGTTGATAATAGTTACAAATTATTGGTATTGATCATTATCAATTAGGCTCTTTCTATTGGTACTTGTATTTCTGTAGTGTAATAATGCTCATTGTCATTTCTGTATTTATCTCACTAACTGCTTCTTTGCTATCACTTTTATATTGTTTGCTGATGTAGCTCTATTTTTGTTGTTGTTTGCTGTTGTAAAGTAAATCTGGACAGCTGATACGGGCATCTACATCAGCTATATGATTTGCCTGAGAAGCTGGACAGGATAAACAAAAATGCGCAAGCTTGATGGTAAAATACATCGGCTTTGCATGCTACCAATTAACATTAGCAATTTTACATGGCGACTTCAATACCCCTCAACTTGTTCATGAAAACTACAACTTAGATGCACGTTGTGATCAAAACAGTGTGTGGTAAGTACAATATTTACAGTACTAACACTTTTTAGGGCTCAACAAAAAACAAAAAAAACTAACTATACACTGCTGCCATATTCCAAATTATAAAAAATGTATAACAATGGGACTGCTGCTACAATTAGCTAATTTTTAAATATTGCAATAAAAAAACTGATTTTATTACAAAAACAATATTTATTGTTACACAAAAAAGTACCGGTATCGATTCCAGGGTACCAGGAATTGGTACCGTATTGGTTGAAATCTGAACGTTGCCCATACTTACTTGAAAATATGGTATATTTAAATGAAATATGGAAAATATAGAGTTGACAGGTCTGCTTTCTACCTCTGCTGCTTTCTTCTGGAGATGACCTTCCGTACAGTGGGACCAGCGCACATCCACTTTCAAAGGCATCCCAGGGTCACGCCGGGGTGGATAGTAGCGCTATTAGTTTAGCTTTGAACATTGCCTGGCTGCGCCGCGTGCGTTTCAGAAGGCTAATAGGGAAGATAATGAGTTCCCTGCACCTGCACCGAGGCCCGGGCGGCGCCACAAGCCCGCCTGCACGTCGTGATAGCGCCGTGCGATTGGACCCGGCTCAGCCTTAAATCATGGAGCTAATGGAGCTGCTGAGCAGACATGTTCATTTAGGAAAATATGCTGCGCAAATTACTTATTACTTTTATTTCCCAACGTGCGGTTTCCATTGATCACCTTACTTTTATGCTTGCGTGAAACACAATATATCAGCAGCGTGGCGTCCCAAATGCAATCTGTTTCATATTACTTGTTAATGTTGTTTGACATGATGAGTTGCTATCACATTATTGTGTTTCAGTCACGTGCAGTGAACTTACTTCATGGCTCAGACTTTTCTGGTTTGTTTACGTTTTGAAATACTTGTGCTCTAATTAATGTTTGCAGGTTGTCAGGATGCTATATAGTGACCTAACATTTCCTAGCACGGTTATTTTTCATCAAAATTTTAAACATTTTTAAGCACACAAATTAGGACAAAAAAACATAATTTTAAGACTATTACCGTTTTTCCTTGAATTGCCGCAGTGCATATAGTATGCGCCTTCCTTGAATTACTGCCAAGTCAAACTCGCTTCCCAAAATAATTAGCGCATGCTTAGTATCACCGCCGGGTCAAACTCGTGACTTCACGAGTGACACTTCCCCTGTCATCATTTTCAAAATGGAGGAGGCTGATTTCAATACCGGTAATTTGAAATTGCATAAAGGAAAGAAGATTATGAGCCATTCAGTAAGATTTAAGGTCCAAGCTTACATCACACTCAAATTTTTACTGCATACCTTTGGTAAGTGCCGGAGTGAGAAGAGGTTTTAAAATAATTAGCGCATGCTTACATTTACCGCGTGCCTCTGGTAAGCACAGGAGTGAGAAGAGGTTTTAAATTAATTAGCGCCCCAGCGGCAAATCAAGGAAATACAGTAATTGTTGGTAAGGAAAGTTTTGGCAAACGTAGGTAAAAACAAGCCTCTGTTGAATAGACTGACCATACTCTGAAATCCCTAAAAGAGGACACATATATGCGTGCCAAGGCGGGCAGCACGCCAAGGCCAGGACTAGGTGAACATTTGCCAATGATACTTGAACTTGCTTTATAAATAATATATTTATTTTAATAAAGTTATTTTTTCTCCTCTGTTGACAGCAGTGTTGGCGCTAAGAATTTTCAAAATGGGGTCCCGTGCACCCCATTAAGTCATAAAAACGAAAACAAGTGATACACATATGTGTTGTCCTGTTATATCTCACATTTTATATTGTGTTTTGGGAGAAGGTTGTCATAAACTTTACTTCATTCATTAAAATAAATAATTAAAACAAAAAGACAAACTTGAATGCATATGTAAATGTATTCAGTTGTAAACATTCGTTCACTTTCTTCTGTCCTTCATGCATATAAACTTTACCGCTGCTTGTAGTTTTTTCTATATTTTTATTTAATAAGTTGTAGGTGTATTTATTTCAGAAATGATGATAATTGTGTGTCACATTTTATATTTAACGTTTAAGTCCCGGAGTCTACATCAACTTCAGATCCATTCCTCATTTCAAAATGTTTTTGTTTTTTTTATGTTTTTTTGTTTGTTTTCCACCCTTTTTTTGTCAAACAAAACTGTTTTTTTATGGCAAACACAAAATATGCAAAATCTTCCACTAAAGATATTTTTCAAAGTGGAATATTTGATGTGACGTAATCGGGGTTGAGGTGGGGGGTAGCGGGGGGTATATTGTAGCATCCCGGTAGAGTTAGTGTTGCAAGGGATTCTGGGTATTTGTTCTGTTGTGTTTATGTTGTGTTATGGTGCGGATGTTCTCCCGAAATGCGTTTGTCATTCTTGTTTGGTGTGGATTCACAGTGTGGCGCATCTTTGTAAAAGTGTTAAAGTTGTTTATACGGCCACCCTCAGTGTGACCTGTATGGCTGTAGACCAAGTATGTCTTGACAGACAATCAATCCACTACCCTGCTCTATCGCTGTCTCTGCCCTACCCTCTCACGACTGTTGCTGCGTGCGCACACCTTCACAATTTTTGTTTTTAACCCATCTTAACCCTGTACGTACATTGGAAATACATGCAACCTTGACATAAAAAGCTAGACATATGAGGCATTTTAGAAACCCCGCCGGCATACTTGACAACTTTGAGACCTCAGATTTCGGGAGGTGGGGGTGGGGGTCGGGAGTGGGGCGGAGGCGTGGTTGGGACAGGGGGCGTGGTTAAGAGGGGTGGCGTATAATTCACCAACTCGAATATTTCATGTATATATATATATATATATATAATATAAAAAATAAATAGCTGAATTTCCGACGGCACCTATAAAATACACAGTAATAAAAACACAGTTGTTCTACTTTCTGTACTGTGTATGCTGGTTACAAAAAACAACACTTACCTTTCACTATTTGAGTAACCTTTGTCCTGCCATTTGCGTATTGGTGAGCGATCTCCCAATCCGGGAACATCCTTCACGGATTTGTTGTAGACATCTGCAAATGAGAACGGATGTTGCTTCCAGCTATCAGCATAGCCATCATTGTCTCAGCATAAGATACACCATCGGGTCTCCATTTTGTGAGGTGGGCCATAATACTGGGTTGTGAATGATGCTGCACTGCGGACGCTTTGTGCATCACTGACTAACCGTTCTTGGCTGACTATCCGTTCGGCCGCCGTGTTCAATGGAGAAGTCTGTTCTACAAAATTTACAGGCAATATACCCCTTCCCCGTCGAACTCTCCTGGATAAACTGAAATTATTTTTTCCAATCGTTTTGGAACTTGCAAGCGTATTTCTTCATTTTCCTCGTTGATGGTGTAATATATTGGGTTGGAGTCAATAACCAGGCGACGTGATGAAGTTACGTTTCTTTATTGTGGGCTTCTGAACAGACTCCCTAATGCATGTTCCTTGACTGCACTTAAATGTAGAATATATTTACATTCTATGTACAGTAGATGGCAGTATTGTCCTGTTTAAGAGGGTCACAACATTGAGTCAGGTCTGGAGCTGAGGGGGCGTGGCCTCCAGTTCCACCTGAATTTCGGGAGATTTTCGGGAGAAAATTTGTCCCGGGAGGTTTTCGGGAGAGGCGCTGAATTTCGGGAGTCTCCCGGAAAATGGAGCTGCCGATCGTCAGTTACCAGCTGGCACCGCTAATCAAATCAAACTTTGGTTGTATAGCACTTTTTACTCTCAAAAATGTACAAATATATAAAACAATAACTGTATTCATTGTTTTTTATGAGGCATTTGAGGAAACTTTAAAATCTTATATACTTACAGGGCTGTGTTTAAACATTATTAATGTTAGCATCTACTCCTTGAATTATTCAAACAACCAGCTGGTGCTGCAGATCGCTAGCTACCAGCTGGTGCCACCGATTAGGATAAAATAGCATGAATAGCATTTATACCCAGACCTGCGGTTTCTAAAGATTTTAAAGTGCCCCCAAAAGTCTTAATAAAACGATCAATACAGTTTTGTTATGATTTTTTAATTATTCTTTTTTTTAAGTGCTATAGAAATAAAATTTAATTTCATTAGGGACGCCAGCTGTTGGCGAACTAATTGACAAAATCTTCTAGGCAAGAAGCACAGGTTTGGGAGAACCTGCCGGTCCTGGCGGGTTGTTTGCAGCCAAATACATGAAGGACCCTTGCGAGAAGTGGCAAGTCCTGTGCCTGGCAGTTTTTTCCATTAAAGACCTTGACAATATTTATCTATTTGGAACTGTTACCAGGTCATCTACTGATTGGATTGAGTCTTGCTCTGGTCTATCGACCTATTCGGAAGACGATGGTGATGTTGCAATGGACTTGCCGATCTCGGAATTGCATCTCTAATTGGATAACATCTCGGAAAAGCTTTCCACTCTGCAATGCCAAATGACCTATTTGAGCGCCAGAATGGACAATCAGAGCTGAGAAACCAGTGGAATGTGTTTGATCGCCACAATCAAACTCAATCCTTGGCTACAATTTGACTCCCTCGGCAAGTCCGAGCTGTAAACCCCCCTGCGAACGACGTCCTGAATAAATCCCTTCCCCCTTCTTCAAAGACACCATGGCTTAAGGAGCAGCGCCCTGATCTCTCCCCCCGTTGCAAATCAAGTTTTTTTGTGTGCTTGTCCGTATGTGCTTATTGTGCTCCAGGTTTTTCCTGGTCTCAAACTGAGTCCATCCCCATAGGGACTAGTTGTTTGAACTGATGTTTACTTCCTGTACTGCACACCCCTGTTTATGGTCTGCTCTTGGAGGATTGTACTGAAAGTTAATTTGGTATTTTTTTAAGTGCAGTGACAATAAAGGTGTCAAAGGGCAGCATGGTGGAACAGGGGTTAGTGCGCGTAACTCACAATACGAAGGTCCTGGGTTCAATCCTGGGCTCGGGATCTTTCTGTGTGGAGTTTCCATGTTCTCCCCGTGACTGCGTGGGTTCCCTCCAGGTACTCCAGCTTCCTCCCACTTCCAAAAACATGCACCTGAAGGTAAGTTGATTGGCAACACTAAATGGTCCCTAGTGTGTGAATGTGAGTGTGAATGTTGTCTGTCTATCCGTGTTGGCCCTGCAATGAGGTGGCGACTTATCCAGGGTCTACCAAATACAGCTGGAATAGGCTCCAGCACCCCCCACGACCCCAAAAGAAGACGGACGGACAATAAAGCTGTTCTATTCTATCCTGGAAGTTGGGTTTGATACCCATCAATAGTTCTACCTAGTCTTTGCAAAAAAGGGGATACATTGTGGTCTGCAAAAGAAAGTGATCAGCTCGATCCGAGCAGCCTTGTCTCGCCTGTGGGCTTGGACAAGACAACAAGCAGACCTCAGCCGAGATGAATTATGCACCGTTCAAAGTCCCCACAACTAATCCAAGCCCCTGAAAGCCCTGCGGTGCGCCGGTACCGCCATGTAAAAGCTTTTGGCGCTCTGCCTGGCGGGCTAACAATCTTGTTCGGCGCTCCCGACACAGAACTAAAAACCCTGTCCCGAAAGAGTCGGCGCTCTGTCTGTTGAAAAGGAAGCGTCGCCGCACACAAGGGTGTCACCATCAATATTCCTGGGAGAGCTCACCGAGGCCCCGAAGAGATAAGCTAAAGACAGATCTTATCCGGGACGCGCACGAGTTTGTCAAAGCGGGAGTGAGTGAGCGAGCGGCGGAGCGTAGGATGCGACTTCATCGGCATAAATGTCGGGGAACGCGGAGTGAATAATTTACAGAAGCCGAAAATAAAACCCAAAACCATTGTTGTCCCTGGAATCCTGCGAGACCACAGCAGTGAACGGGAAGGTTCTGCCATAGGTGACATTAAGTGCTGCCTGATTCCGAAGAGCTTCATCAGCATGAATATTTTATACCGGAATTCACTTACTTTTATTTGGATGAGTGAGGCTGGGAATTATGTCATACAAATGCGATCATGAACGTGCATAATTTACACGTTCGTGCTGCGGCGGCGGCGCTCTCCAAAAGCCCCGCGTCGCTTTTGCCGACCGATGTTTGTTTTTCGCCCAGCAGCGATGCATTTTTAATACGCACGCACAATAAGTCCGATTTTGAGCTGCTTCTGATAATTGATACAGCTTTGCTGTGCAAGGATCATGTGTGCGTATGATATTCTATTCATAGTTCAAAAGGTCACCAGGCAGGGAAAGTGCAAGTGTCTACTTTCAAGTCAGAAGTAGTAATTGGTTAAAATTTTGAAATGATTAAACATGCATGTCGAGATTGCAAAGTAGATTAGCATTTCTAAACAAGAAAGGCTTTTCACAGCACGCACAAGACATTGATACAACGTTGATTATAGATATATGTCTTTTAAAGCTGACTTTGAATCATCACAAAATAGTTATCTTTTTAACGTTTACATCCAATGTTAGCTCCACGTTGTTGGTTGGAAGATGACACAAATTCAATGGTCAAATCAACGTCACAACCTGACATTGAATAAATGCTGCCAAAAAGCATGTTTCAACGTTGTAATAGTGTTGTAGAATATTGGTTGGGAAATGACCAAAATTCAATCGTCAAATCAATGTCAGAACCCAACATTGATTAAACGTTGTTCAAAAGTGTGTAGTTTCCACGTTATGTTTTTGTTGAATAATATTGGTTGAAAAATAACCAATATTCAGTGGTCAAATGAACGTCACAACCTGACATTGAATAAACGCTCTCAAAAAGCATGTTTTTATGTTGTATTTGTGTTGGAAAATGACCAAAATTCAATGGTCAAATCAACGTCACAACCTGTCATTGAATAAAGGCTGCCAAAAAGACTGTTTCAACGTTGTAATAGTGTTGTAGAATATTGGTTGGGAAATGACCAAAATTCAATGGTCAAATCAACGTCAGAACTTAACATTGATTAATCGTTGTCCAAAAGCATGTTGTTTCCACGTTAGGTTTGTGTTGAATAATATTGGTTGAAAAATAACCAAAATTCAATGGTCAAATCAACGTCACAACCTGACATTGAATAAACGCTGTCAAAAAGCATGTTTCAAAGTTGTATTTGTGTTGGGAAATATTGGTTGGAAAATGACAAATTCAATGGTCAAATCAACGTCACAGTCTGACATTGAATAAATGCTGCCAAAAAGCATGTTTCAACGTTGTAATAGGGTTGTAGAATATTGGTTGGGAAATGACCAAAATTCAATCGTCAAATCAATGTCAGAACCCAACATTGATTAAAAGTTGTTCAAAAGTGTGTAGTTTCCACATTATGTTTTTGTTGAATAATATTGGTTGAAAAATAACCAAAATTCAGTGGTCAAATGAACGTCACAACCTGACATCGAATAAACGCTGTCAAAAAGCATGTTTTTATGTTGTATTTGTGTTGGAAAATGACCAAAATTCAATGGTCAAATCAACGTCACAACCTGACATTGAATAAAGGCTGCCAAAAAGACTGTTTCAACGTTGTAATAGTGTTGTAGAATATTGGTTGGGAAATTACCAAAATTCAATGGTCAAATCAACGTCAGAACCTAACATTGATTAATCGTTGTCCAAAAGCATGTTGTTTCCACGTTAGGTTTGTGTTGAATAATATTGGTTGAAAAATAACCAAAATTCAATGGTCAAATCAACGTCACAACCTGACATTGAATAAACGCTGTCAAAAAGCATGTTTCAAAGTTGTATTTGTGTTGGAAAATATTGGTTGGAAAGTGACCAAAATTCAATGGTCAAATCAACATCACAGTCTGACATTGAAAATACGTTGTCAAAAAACATGTTTTATGAGGTACTGGGCCGCCGGGTTGTGAAGGTCCGCTCCCTGTGTGATCGGTTTCAGAGCTTGGTCCGCATTGCCGGCAGTAAGTCGATGCTGTTCATAACTTTTATGGAGAGAATTCCAGGGCGCAGCCAGAGCATTTAGTAGATCCGGTTTGGTGGCTGGATGATTAGGTCTCTATTTTTTGCAGATTGGGTCCTATTGCCTTCCTCTGGCCAGGATCTTCAGCTCTCACTGGATCGTTTCCCAGCCGAGTGTGAAGCGACTAGGATGAAAAAAAGCACTTCCAAGTCTGAGTCCATTGCCCAAGTGGAGGAGTTCAAGTACATTGGAGTCTTGTTCATGAGTGAGGGAAGAGTGGATCGAGATATCGGTGCGGCGTCTGCAGTGATGCGCACCCTTCATTGGTCAGACGTGGTGAAGAAGATGCTGAGCTGGAAGGCAAAGCTCTCAATTTACCCGTGTATCTACAGTATGTTCCCATACTCGCCAATTGTCTTGAGCTTTGGGTTATGACCGAAAGAACAAGAACACAGGTGTAAGCTGCCGAAATGAGTTTACTCTGGCAGGGCTCTCCCTTAGGGATAGTGAGAAGCTTTGTAATTCGGGAGGAGTTCAGAGTAAAGCTGCTGCTCCTCCACATTGAAAAGAGCAAGATGGGGTGGATCGGGCATCTGGTTCAGATGTCCCCCTGACACCTCACTGGGGAGGTCTGACCGGTTGGACGCTATGAGGTAGACCCAGGACACGTTGGGGGGGGGGGACTATTATTACTAGCTGGCCTGGGAATGCCTCGGGATCGCCCGGGAAGAGTTGGACAAAGTGGTTTGGAAGACGGAAGTCTAGGCTTCTCTGCTGAAGCTGTTGCTCCCGCGACCAGACCCGCGGGATACAATGGATGGTTGGATGAGTCCAACTGATGCATTGGTCCAGTCATTTACGCAATGTTTCGTCATGGAAATACAATTCTGGTGTAGATCCATCTCCATGACACATTTGTCTCCCTTTGGCCTAAAGGGGTCAGTCACCAAGTCATTTCAGTTGCCATCATTTTATTAATGACGTGTTGCTTTGGGAGCAAGAGTAATAATTATTACACAACGCAAAAAGAGTTTTAATCGCTGCTGCCTTCTTAACATCTCCTCAAGCCAGAGGAAACTCCAGCGTTTATTCATTTATGCTCAGAATGAGGCATTTGCTCTTTCACTACTCCTATTTGAACATTTTATTGAGACAGTTTCATCTTCGCTCTCATACTGATAGCTGTCAGTACGTTAAATTATCCACCAGAAGCATTCTTCAAATGGGAAGAATCGGACCTCTGCTGCATCGGTAAAGAGCTGCCTTCTGCCGTCTGTAATTTAAGTAACAATATGTAACCATTTGGCCTTGAAATAACAAATTCATCTCAAAAAGGTACAAGGGCTTGAATAACGCAACGTATCGGCATTGCCATGGTTACACCACTCACTCTTTGAATGGTTTAATTGTGGTGGACCAGCCATGTTAGTGTAAAACACTGCTTCTCGATTATTTGCTGTTACGCCCCCTAAAAAGAAGAAAACATTTCACGCCCCCCTGACCCCACCACCAACCACTCTCCGCCACGACTAAATGGTATCATTTGTTGAAAGAAAATGTTAGTTGTACACCTGAGTAACATTTTATCCTTTAACACTAAATAAAACTAAAAAAAATAAATAATGTGGGTGTTTGATGAGCCTTTTGTGTGCGTGGGGTAGGGCTGGGCAATATGGCCTTTTTCAATATCAATTTTTAGGTCATATCTCAATACATGATATAGATCTCCATATTTTGCCTTAGCCTTGAATTAACACTTGATACATAGAATCATCATACTGTTGTGATTATGTGTCTACATTAAAAAATTCTTGTTCATACTGCATTAATATATCCTACTTTTAAACTTTCATGCAGAGAAGGAAATCACAACTAAGTCATTTGACCAAAACTGTATTTATTAAACAGTTATTAGGAAGTGGCACAAACATTCATGTCATTTCAAAACAAAAAGTGCAAAATTGTCAGAGACATTTTAAAACAAGTTATTAGTGAACTTTTGTGCATGATGTCACTAAGATGACATATCAAAACAACACTAAATTCAAGTGCACTTTTTGTACAGAACACCACTACAATAGTTTAAAACAAAGTGCATTTTCGTGCATGATGTCACACAAGATATTTCAATAAGTGTCAAATAAAAATGAGCTGCATAATAGGAAATTAAATGGTATTCGTCCTTTGCAATGTGGTAGGTTCCTGCGGACGTCATCTCCTACTGTTGACTGTTTTTTCTTACGGTGTTAATCTGGAAATGTTTGCCTCGGCATTTCGATGTTGACATGCGGAGTAAGCACTCATTCTCTAGCGGGTGACTTTTCAAATGATGCTACATATTAGCAGTAATGTTACTTTTTGTAGCTACGCTTTTGCCCCACACTTGACAAATTACAGTTGTCTATTCAACATATTCCCGCTTGAAGCCAAACAACCGCCAGACGATTGACCTCCTGCTGTTTACCTTGGGAATTAATTTTTCCTTCATTCGCACCTTCTTTCTCTCGTATTACGTCTCGCACGGCTGCGCTAGCATCACAGCTAATGTTACCCATGCTGCTACCACTCTGCTCCGCGAGGGCGTATACGTATGTGGTGTATGACATGACAGTATGTGACATATGACGTGACAGTATGTGACGTATGTAAGAAGGTGCGCTTGCTGTTTTTGAGAAGGAGAGACAAGGAGTGAAAAATTATGTAATGTAATGCCCGCAACTAAAAACTGTGTGAGAACGTATACTCGAATATCACGATATAGTCATTTTCTATATCGCACAGAGACAAACCTGCGATATCTCATATATCGATATATATCGCCCAGCCGTAGCGTGGGTGTTGCTATATCTCTAAGGCCATTCAGCAATGCAGGTGTCTGTGTTTTTTTATTTTATTAATTAATGTATTTATTTTTACATGTTGGGGAAAAAAACGGCACTTTTGATTTGTTTGACAACTGGTTCCAATTATGTGTCTGAAAACCAATAAACAAATGTTTGGAAAAAACAAAAAGAAAACCAATGGGTCTGGGTTAGTTTTCACCTCATCCCTCACTTAATGCGTGAGTGAGGAACTCTCGACCGACCTGAAAAGTGCGAAAGAGGTGAATGATACAGTATTATCGGCTCACAGATGCTACCTGGTGGTTGTTTGAGCACACTGCAGTTAGTCCTGGATAGTCCTTAATGCTTCAGTCCCACATAGGATTCGCACAGGAGTGAGGCAAAAGACATTGATACAACGTTGATTATACATACATGTCCTTTTAAAACAGACTTTGAAACAACATTGCAAAATAGTTGTATTTGTAAAATGAGCCAACGTGGATGCCCAATGTTGTTGGTTGGTTGTTGGTGGTTCTTTGGTCAAAATGTTGCATAGATGTTTTTCAGACCATCTTCAAGCCTCTTTCTGACGGTCTCTTCAGGACACAGTCTTTTTTTTCGTTCCTCCACTTTGACTTTATCTTCTGCCCGACATCTTTTGTTGTGCCGGTAGTTTTTAGCACTTCCATAGCTAGTCTGACGGATTAAGTTCGAACTCTGTACTACTTTCTATTAGAAAAATTAGGATTAGAAATTAGTTCAAACTATGTACTACTTTCTATGAGAAATGGCAACAGCGGAGGATGTATGTGCATGTACGGGCCAATTGGCCCCCACAGATGTTACCTGGTGGTTGTTTGAGTACACTGCAGCTAGTTTTAGATAGTTAAAATTTAAAGTACCAATGATTGTCACACACACACTAGGTGTGGCGAAATTATTCTCTGCATTTGACCCATCACCCTTGATCACCCCCCTGCGCCCGGTAATCATTTTCGGTGATTTAACCCCCCATTCCAACCCTTGATGCTACGTGCCAAGCAGGGAGGTAATGGGTCCCATTTTTATAGTCTTTGGTATGACTCGGCTGGGGTTTGAACTCACGACCTACCGATCTCAGGCCGGACACTCTAACCATTAGGCCACTGATGTAGGTTCTTTCATGCTTCAGTCCCACGCATGATTCTCACAGGAATGAGGGAAAATACTGTACATTGATACAATGTTGATTTTAAATACTCGTCCTTTAAGACTGGCTATGAAATAATGTTGCAAAATAGCTGTATTTGTTAATTGAGACAACGTTGATGTCTAACGTTGGATCCACGTTGTTTCTTTGGGAAACGACCGAAATTCAATGGTCAAATAATAAATAATAAACGTACTCAAAAAGCATGTTGTTTAACATTGTGTTGGAGAATATTGGTTGGGAAATGACCAAAATTCAATGGTCGAATCAGCATCAGAACCCAACATTGAATGAACCTCGTCAAAAAGCATGTTTCAGCGCTAGGTTTGTGTTGTAGAATATCGGTTGAGAAATGTCCAAAATCCAATGGTCAAATCAACGTCACAGCCTGACATTGAATAAATGTCAAAAGCATGTTGTTTTAATGTTGTATTTGGGTTGTTGAATATTGATCGGGAAATGACCAAATTTCAATGGTCAAATCATCGTCAGAACCCAATATTGATTAAACTTTATCAAAAAGCATGTTGTTTCAACGTTGTATTTGTGTTGTGGAATAGTGGTTGGGAAATGACCAAAATTCAATGGTCAAATCAACATCAGAACTTGACATTGAATACATGTCATCAAAAAGCATGTTTTTTTAATGTTTTTTGTCGTAGAATATTGGTTGCGAAATGACCAATTTTCAATGGTCAAATCAGCATCAGAACCCAACATTAATTAAACATCGTGAAAAAGCATGTTGTTTCAAAGTTGTATTTGTGTTGTAGAATATTGTTCAGGAAATGACTAAAATATTATTGTCAAATCATCGTTAGAACGCAACACTAAATAAACGTTGTCAAAAAGCATGTTTCAGCGTTGTATTTGTGTTATAGAATATTGGTTGGGATGATGGGAAATGTTGGCCCTGCGATGAGGTGGCAACTTGTCCAGGGTGTACCCCGCTTTCCGCCCGATTGTAGCTGAGATAGGCACCAGTGACCCCAAAGGGAATAAGTGGTAAAAAATGGATGGATGGATGGATGGTGTGAAATGACCAAAATTCAATGGTCAAATCATCGTCAGAACACATTATTGATTAAAGGTCGTCAAAAAGCATGCGGTTTAATTGTTGGGTTTGTGTTGTAGACTATTGGTTGAGAATTGACCAAATTTCAATCGTCGAATCATCATCAGAACCCAACATTGATTAAACGTCGTCAAAAAACATGTTTCAGCGTTGGGTTTGAGTTGCTCAACGTCAGGACCTACTTGAACAAGTTGTCAATGTCTTTTGCCTGCTGGGACTGTACTGAAATAGTAGATTCACCTTTATTTCAACCAAGCCGCACAATTAAGCTCAGTCTTCAGCTTCAACTTTTTGGATCCGACTGTAAAACATCCAAAAGTGTTTCCCCAAAGGAGACAAGTTGACAAGCCCGTCAGCACATGTTGGCTGCTCTCAAAGTTGTTTATTTTCTATATTTCGGTTGGAGCTTGCAGTGAAACCTTTCAGCGCGTGATTGTTTCTCTGTGCAGTTCACAGACAGCGAGTTTCATAGAGTGCACAAAGTTCAACTCCGTAAAAGTCAGTATTGCAGGAAGTGTGGTTGAAACCTTAGTTCAGCAAGCAGTTTATGTTCACTGCGACGTGTGACTCATAATCTTGGTTAGTGTACACGTTGTGGTATTTGTTACCATGTGCCTCGTCGCTAAGTCCCACACACATTACACCTCTGAAACGTTATTCTTTTTCATGTCTATGATTGATATTACACCTGCAG
>NC_084634.1:17853094-17985594 GCF_033978795.1 Nerophis ophidion
ATTCTCCCGATGAGCTTCAAGCACACCTGTGAAGTGAAAACCATTTCAGGTGACTACCTCTTGAAGCCTAATTTTTCACGAGTAATGTGCAATACCACTGATTTACTTTCTGATCCAATACAGAGTAAAATTCAGGCTGGTCTTAGCGATACCAATACTTTGTGCAAATATAACTGTCTGCTAAAATTTTAAAAAGTGTCTATTTCAAATAACATATCATATCACAAATATTACAAGACAAAGTTATATATTTATTTCAAACTGTAGTACTTTGTGGTAGTGGCACGTATAACAGTATAGCCAAGCTACAGTAGGATGGATAGGTGGGTCTTGCGTTATAGTAAGAGGTGGGTTAATTATTTTGCAATGCAGTTTGCTGAAAATGATTGAAGGCATCACTCTACACAGCAACTGACTTTGTGGTTAAAGTTGGAATTGCGAAATAATACACTGTAAGATGTTCAACACTATCATCTGGCAGCTGTAGTGGATAGTGCACTCAAATTTGTCATGTTTCATGTGTCAGGTAAATGGTGACATTGGAATCCCCTCCCTACTGTGATACAACAGAAAAAACAGAGGAATGTTGTTTCAAACGAAAAAGAAAATAAGTCAAATAATAAATGGCCTTGTGGTTAGTGTCCGCGCTGAAATTGGTAGGTTGTGAGTTCAAACCCTTGCAGAGTCATATCAAAGACTATACAAATGGGACCCATTAGCTGCCTGCTTGGCACTCAGCATCAAGGGATGGAATTGGGAGTTAAATCCCCTAAAATGATCAAATGCAGAGGATAATTTCACCACGCCTAGTGTGTGTGTGACAATCGTTGATACTTTACAAAAAAGTTAAAAAATAAATTAAAAAGAATATTAGAATAAAGAGTAATTTACAATTCAGTTGTATGAACATGTTAACGTGAAAATATTGAACATTAAAACATAAGCCTCTTCAACATGTCTACTTTTTTTACTGTGTTCCTGTACACATTATGTCAAATAGTTAAAGTATGAATATTTTGATTTAAATATCGATATCAGAATCGGCTTTATTGATCAAGGAGTTTGACTTTGTCGACTCTGTTCTCTTTATTAAATGTAAACAATATCGGATAGATGAAGATATTTATATTTATATAGCGCTTTTCTCGACTGACTCAAAGCCCTTTACATAGTGAAACTCAATGTCTAAGTTACATTTAAACCAGTTTGGGGGGCACTGGGAGCAGGTGGGTAAAGTGTCTTGCCCAAGGACCCAAAAGCAGTGACTAGGTTGGCGGAAGCGGGAATTGAACTTGGAACCCTCAAGTTACTGGCACGGCCACTCTACCAACGGAGCTACGCCGCCCGTTTTTATAATTTAAACAATAGTATACAAAATTAACAATTAACTACAAATATAATAAACAACTATAATAACGAATATGTGCAAGGCTAGTTATTACAGCATAAATATCTGGTATCGGCGGTATCGATACTCCAGTATCGAGCCGCACGTCACTATTTATTTCAACCACGGAGGGAGTGACAAATGACAATGAGCACATAATCAGATTGGCAAAGGTAACCTGATTATTGGCTGTCACACTCTATATAACAGTGTGCTCTTCCGCGGCGGACGACGACGACGAACTCTGGCAGCAGCAGGCATGAAATTCTGTTAGTGATTGGAAAAATCAATTTAAGGACAGAGGGAATAGAGCTGGAGGAGGCTGCAGGAGATCCTATCTGGGATTGTGTGTTTGTGCGAGCCTGGGCTTGGAGTCGGATAGATCCAGCTCACCTTGTCAAACTGATACCTGCTTCCATTTTATTTGTCAATTTTTTTTTTTTTACATCCGTGACCAGTCTGGTTACATTTACAATTGTTGTTTACTGTCTTCCATAAGCTGTGGATAGTTTTGCACACTTTATTTTCCCACACTTATTCAACATGTGTTTGGCCTAAATTAGGTGAGGCGATGCGGTATCGGCGCCACATAATGCTAACGAGACTGCTATTAGCAGCTAAGCGGGGATAAACTCTATTGCTATACTTCATTTTCGACATCATCAGCCCCGTGTGACATCGCTGAGTCTTTGGCGTAGAAAATGTGTAATAACGCGGGAACGCAATGCTAACAACACGGAATGCAAACAACTGCTGTTGACTGTGGAGTTGACCAACATTTTGCAGAAAAAAATACACAGGAAGCCCAGTTCTAACTTTTGAGGAATTACCTAGGATGTGATTAAGTACCTCTACATGGGGGTAATGTTGTAGTGGCCGGGTGACTGCCATGGCAATGGTACTTGGACTTGGGTGTAATTAATGGAATTGTGACTATAAGACTGTTATTTAAAATTGAGAGGGCTCTACTTTCATATTTAAAATGTTGTAAAGAGATTTTTTCTGTTCTCACAAATTGATTTACCAATAATAATCCGACTTACAGACATTTGTTTACAGCGGTCAGCCCCGGAGCCAATTGGCTGCGATAAACGAGGGACTGTACTGCATGTTGTGTTCTATCGGGTTCAGGTCAGCACTCTGTGCAGGCCAGTCAATTTCATCCACACCAGACTCTGTCATCCATGTCTTTGTGGACCTTGCTTTGTGCACTGGTGCCCTAGTCATGTTGGAAGAGGAAGGGGCCCGCTCCAAACTATTCCCACAAGGTTGGGAGCAGGGAATTGTCCAAAATGTTTTGGTATCCTGGAGCATTCAAAGTTCCTTTTACTGGACCCAAGGGATCAAGCCCAACTCCTGAAAAACAACCCCACACCATAATTCCTCTTCCACCAAATTTGAGACAAGGCACAATTCAGTCCAAAAGTTAGCATTCTCCTGGTAACCTCTAAACCCAGACTCGTCCATCAGATTGCCAGATGGAAAAGCGTGATTCATCACTCCAGAGAACGCGTCTGCCCTGCTCTAGAGTCCAGTGGCGACTTGCTTAACACCACTGCATCCCACGCTTGCATTGGACTTGGTGATGTGTGGCTTAGATCAGTGATCCCCAACCTATCTATTGGTACCGGGCCGCTGGATAATTTTTTATTAATTTTTGATTTTTTTAAATTTCTTTTTTATTTTTTATTAAATCAACATAAAAAACACAAGATACACTTACAATTAGTGCACCAATCCCCCAAAAAACTCCCTTTTTCATGACAAAAAAAATTATAGAAATATAAAAATAATTCTCTCTCCCTGTCGGGCCGTGGGACAAATGATCAAGCATTGACCAGTCCGCAGCTACAAAAAGGTTGGGGACCACTGGCTTGGATGCATCTTTTCGGCCATGGAAACCAATGCCATGGAGCTCTCTGCGTACTGTACGTGGGCTAATTTGTAAGGTACATGAAGTTTGGAGCTCTGTAGCAACTGAAAGTGCAGAAAGTCTTTGCACTATGCGCTTCAGCATCCGCTGATCCCTCTCTGTCAGTTTACGTGGCCTACCACTTTATGGCTGGGTTGCTGTTGTTCCCAAACTCTTCCATTTTCTTATAATGGAGCCGACAGCTGACTTCGAAATATTTAGGAGCGAGGAAATTTTACAACTGGATTCGTTGCACAGGTGGCATCCTATGACAGTTCCATGCTGGAAATCACTGAGCTCCTGAGAGCGGCCCATTCTTTCACATTAATTTGGATGGGTGACAAAATACATTCGGCAATATAGTGTTTGTATAAAAGATAAAGTTAAGTTAAAGTATCAATGATTGTCACACACGTGCACACACACACACACACACACACACACACACACACACACACACACACACACCAGCTGTGGTGAAATGTGTCCTCTGCATTTGACCCATCCCCTTGATCACCCCCTGGGAAAAGAGGGGAGCAGTGGGCAGCAGCGGAGCCGTGCCCGGGAATCTTTTATGGTGATTTAAACCCCAATTGGCAGAAATACCGGACAATTCCACAGACTTTATGGCTGGCTCACATCGTGGTCACTCCGTGATCACGTACGACCGCCAGACACTTCTGGATGTGGACATATCGGGCCGTTTTGGACTGATAGACGTGTGCGTGCTAAACATGCTAACTAGCATGGGAATACGTCGGCGGCTACATCCAGCGGCCTGTGAAGCAGGGGAGTCTAGTAGCAGCGGGGGCCGTCTACAGAGCAGACGCCAGCGGTGTGATCGGAAACGCGGATGTCGAGCGGGGCTAAAAACAAAGCAGAAGGCTAATCCCCACAGAACACCACTTCCCTCCATCCTGCAGCCAGATTTAAATGGAAAATGCGAGACTACTGGTCTAGGTAAGGAGTCAGTTAAATTAGAACACGTTTTTTCTGCTTTGAGTGTTTCAGAGTTGGACATGTGTGTTACTGAGGTGACTAACTATGATGCGTGCAGTTTATCAAAGCAACAAACAAACAATCGGAAAATCCCCGTTACTGAGGTGGCTAACCATGATGCGTGCAGTTTATCAAAGCAACAAACAAACAATCGGAAAATTCCTGTCGTATCAATTCCTAGATATGGTCGTAACTATACTAAATGCACTGGGCATAATAAACACAACATTATTAATATTGCTACTACGGATAATTTGATCAAAAACTCCCTAAAACAGCCCACTACCTATAATATAGGTTTTTTAAACATAAGATCATTGTCTCCTAAAACGTTATTAGTTAATGATATTATCAGAGACAACAATCTTAACGTCATCGGTCTCAGCAAAACCTGGCTTAAACCAAACGACTTTTTTGCGCTAAATGAGGCATGTCCTCCTAACTTTACACATGCGCATATTGCCCGTCCGCTTAAAAGGGGTGGGGGGGTCGCACTAATATACAACGAAAACTTTAACCTTAGTCCTAACCTAAATAATAAATATAAATCGTTTGAGGTGCTTACTATGAAGTCTGTCACACCGCTGCCTCTACACCTGGCTGTTATCTACCGCCCCCCAGGGCCCTATTCGGACTTTATCAATGAATTCTCAGAGTTCGTTGCTGATCTAGTGACACACGCCGATAATATAATCATAATGGGGGACTTTAATATCCATATGAAAACCCCATCGGACCCACCGTGCGTAGCGCTCCAGACTGTAATTGATAGCTGTGGTCTCACACAAATAATAAATGAACCCACGCATCGCAACGGTAATACGATAGACCTAGTGCTTGTCAGGGGTATCACCGTCTCCAAAGTTACGATACTCCCGTATACTAAAGTATTGTCCGATCATTACCTTATAAAATTCGAGGTTCAGACGCATGTTCGTCAAACTAATAATAATAATAACTGCTATAGCAGCCGCAACATTAATACGGCCACAACGACAACTCTTGCTGACCTACTGCCCTCGGTTATGGCACCATTCCCAAAGTATGTGGGCTCTATTGATAACCTCACTAACAACTTTAACGACACCCTGCGCGAAACCATTGATAACATAGCACCGCTAAAGTTAAAAAAGGTTCCAAAAAAGCGCACCCCGTGGTTTACAGAAGAAACTAGAGCTCAGAAATTATTATGTAGAAAGCTGGAACGCAAATGGCGCACGACTAAACTTGAGGTGCACCATCAAGCATGGAGTGATGGTTTAATAACTTATAAACGCATGCTTACCTTAGCTAAAGCTAAATATTACTCAAATCTCATCCACCGTAATAAAAACGATCCTAAATTTTTGTTTAGTACGGTAGCATCGCTAACCCAACAAGGGACCCCTTCCAGTAGCTCAACCCACTCAGCTGATGACTTTATGCAATTCTTTAGTAAGAAAATTGAAGTCATTAGAAAGGAGATTAAAGACAATGCGTCCCAGCTACAACTGGGTTCTATTAACACTGATACGATGGTATATACGGCGGATACTGCCCTCCAAAATAGTTTCTCTCGTTTTGAGGAAATAACATTAGAGGAATTGTTACAACGTGTAAATGGAATAAAACAGACAACATGCTTACTTGACCCTCTTCCTGGGAAACAGATCAAGGAGCTCTTTGTATTATTAGGTCCATCAGTGCTAAATATTATAAACTTATCACTCTCCTCGGGCACTGTTCCCCTAGCATTCAAAAAAGCGGTTATTCATCCTCTTCTTAAAAGACCTAACCTCGATCCTGACCTCATGGTAAACTACCGACCGGTGTCTCACCTTCCCTTTATTTCAAAAATCCTTGAAAAAATTGTTGCGGAGCAGTTAAATGAACACTTAGCGTCTAAAAATCTATGTGAAACCTTTCAATCCGGTTTCAGAGCAAATCACTCCACGGAGACAGCCCTCGCAAAAATGACTAATGATCTATTGCTCACGATGGATTCTGAAGCGTCATCTATTTTGCTGCTCCTCGATCTTAGCGCTGCTTTCGATACCGTCGATCATAATATTTTATTAGAACGTATCAAAAAACGAATTGGTATGTCAGACTTAGCCCTGTCTTGGTTTAACTTTTATCTTACTGATAGGATGCAGTGTGTCTCCCATAACAATGTGACCTCGGACTACGTTAAGGTAACGTGTGGAGTTCCCAGGGTTCGGTCCTTGGCCCTGCACTCTTCAGCATCTACATGCTGCCGCTAGGTGACATTATACGCAAATACGGTGTTAGCTTTCACTGTTATGCTGATGACACCCAACTCTACATGCCCCTAAAGCTGACCAACACGCCGGATTGTAGTCAGCTGGAGGCGTGTCTTAATGAAATTAAACAATGGATGTCCGCTAACTTTTTGCAACTTAATGCCAAAAAAACGGAAATGCTGATTATCGGTCCTGCTAGACACCGAACTCTATTTAATAATACAGCTCTAACATTTGACAACCAAACAATTAAACAAGGCGACACGGTAAAGAATCTGGGTATTATCTTCGACCCAACTCTCTCCTTTGAGGCACACATTAAAAGCGTTACTAAAACGGCCTTCTTTCATCTCCGTAATATCGCTAAAATTCGCTCCATTCTGTCCACTAAAGACGCTGAGATCATTATCCATGCGTTTGTTACGTCTCGCCTCGACTACTGTAACGTATTATTTTCGGGTCTCCCCATGTCTAGCATTAAAAGATTACAGTTGGTACAAAATGCGGCTGCTAGACTTTTGACAAGAACAAGAAAGTTTGATCACATTACGCCTGTACTGGCTCACCTGCACTGGCTTCCTGTGCACTTAAGATGTGACTTTAAGGTTTTACTACTTACGTATAAAATACTACACGGTCTAGCTCCATCCTATCTTGCCGATTGTATTGTACCATATGTCCCGGCAAGAAATCTGCGTTCAAAGGACTCCGGCTTGTTAGTGATTCCCAAAGCCCAAAAAAAGTCTGCGGGCTATAGAGCGTTTTCCGTTCGGGCTCCAGTACTCTGGAATGCCCTCCCGGTAACAGTTCGAGATGCCACCTCAGTAGAAGCATTTAAGTCTCACCTTAAAACTCATTTGTATACTCTAGCCTTTAAATAGACTCCCTTTTTAGACCAGTTGATCTGCTGTTTCTTTTCTTTTTCTTCTATGTCCCACTCTCCCCTGTGGAGGGGGTCCGGTCCGATCCGGTGGCCATGTATTGCTTGCCTGTGTATCGGCTGGGGACATCTCTGCGCTGCTGATCCGCCTCCGCTTGGGATGGTTTCCTGCTGGCTCCGCTGTGAACGGGACTCTCGCTGCTGTGTTGGATCCGCTTTGGACTGGACTCTCGCGACTGTGTTGGATCCATTGTGGATTGAATTTTCACAGTATCATGTTAGACCCGCTCGACATCCATTGCTTTCCTCCTCTCTAAGGTTCTCATAGTCATTATTGTCACCGACGTCCCACTGGGTCATTATTGTCACCGATGTCCCACTGGGTGTGAGTTTTCCTTGCCCTTATGTGGGCCTACCGAGGATGTCGTGGTGGTTTGTGCAGCCCTTTGAGACACTAGTGATTTAGGGCTATATAAGTAAACATTGATTGATTGATTGATTGAATTCCAACCCTTGATGCTGAGTGCCAAGCAGGGAAGCAATGGGTCCCATTTTAATAGTCTTTGGTATGACTCGGCCGGGACTTGAACTCACAACCTACCGATATCAGGGTGGACACTCTAACCACCAGGCCACTGAGTAGGTTAAAGCATAGGCAAAGTGTTGCAAAGAAACACAATAAATCAAAGCTGCTGGCAGAGTTTATCGGGCCGTTGCCCCTTTGGCACCGCGAGGTTCACGCATGACTCTTGCGGTCATGTCCCACCCAACACCGTGACCCACCGTTAAAAATTTCAGCGATATCGGAGTATGTCAGAGAAAGTGATGACTGTTATGATTGTTCTCCACAAGGGGGCAAGGGTAGAGTTGAAATCAACGCCAAGGCATGATCCGACCCCGACCTTGAATCCTCATGTCAGTTAGGAAGAAAATACGATCATCTAAAGTGCAATAATGACAGATTGATTGGTGATGGTGTGGGGTAGATTTTGCCGCCAGGCTCCGCCCACATAAAATGCCTATGAACCAACCGGTAGTGACCCATCTCACACTGAAGGGTGTCATCAACATAATTTCAAACAATTAGGATTAAGATCTGAACTTGTGGAGGCGAGTTAACGTTTTGTGGCGAGCCATTAGATCAAAGTTTGGCGTCATGCCGCGCCCACATCTTATGGGTATCGGCAACATTTGTTTGTAATTTATCATTTCCTATATATGTAATAGGGCTGCGAATCTTTGCGTGTCCCACGATTCGATTCAGTATTGATTCTTGGGGTCGCGATTCGATTATATATCGATTTTTTTTCGATTCAACACGATTCTCGATTCAAAAACGATATTTTTCCGATTCAAAACGAGTCTGTATTCATTCAACACATAGGATTTCAGCAGGATCTACCCCAGTCTGCTGACATGCTAGCAGAGTAGTAGATTTAAAAAAGAAAAGTTTTTCTAAATGTAAAGGATAATGTTTTATCAACTGATTGCAATAATGTAAATTAGATTTAACTATTAAACAAACCAAAAATATGACTTATCTTTGTGAAAACATTGGACACAGTGTGTTGTCAAGCTTATGAGATGCGATGCAAGTGTAAGCCACTGTGACACTATTTTTTTATTTATTTTTTATTTTTTATAATTGTCTAATGATAATGTCAAGGGATTTTTATCACTGCTATGCTGAATTTATAACTAATATTGATACTGTTGTTGACAATATGCATTTGTGTTTCACTACCTTTGGTTTGTTCTGTGTCGTGTTTGTGTCTCCTCAATTGCTCTGTTTATTGTAGTTCTGAGTGTTGCTGGGTCAGGTTTGGTTTTGGAATTGGATTGCATTGTTATGGTATTGCTGTGTATTGGTTTGTTGGATTGATTAAAAAAATATATATTTTTTAATCGATTTAAAAAAAAATGAGGATCGATTCTGAATCGCACAACGTGAGAATAGCGATTCGTATTCGAATCGATTTTTTCCCACACCCCTAATATGTAGTATGTGTAATTTTAACCGCGGCCCATTTGGCTAAAGTCCCTTGGAGAAGTTCCCTTTTTTTCGCTGGAATATGGCCAAAAACCATCGGAGCAACGTTTGGCGCCATACCACGCCCACATCTAACGGCATAGTAACATTTTTTCCCCAAGATTTATCATTTTCTATATGTGTAGTATCTGTAATTTTAATCGCTACCGATTTGTCCAAATTCCTGTGATGAGTTAAAGTTCAACCCCTTTTTTTTTTAGTCAAAAAAGGGAGAAAAACCATTGAAAATTACAAAATTACGAGCCGTTTTTTTCACTATAAAATGGCCAAAAACCACTGAAGCAAAGTTTGGCATCATACCACGCTCACATATTACGGCGTAGCAAAGATTTTTTTTGCAATTAATCATCGCCTGTATGTGTAGTACCCGCAATTTTAACTAAGAGCGATTTGGCCAAAGTCCCTAGGAGGAGTTTGTTGAATTACGAGCCGTTTTTTTCGCTGAAAAATGGCTAAAAACCACAGAACCAAAGTTTGGCGTCATACCACTCCCACATTTTACGGCGTAGGAAAGATTTTTTTTGCAATTTATCATCGCCTGTATGTGTAGTATCCGCAATTTTAACTAAGAGCGATTTGGCCAAAGTCCCTAGGAGGAGTTTGTTGAATTACGAGCCGTTATTTTCGCTGAAAAATGGCCAAAAACCACTGAAGCAAAGTTTGGCGCCATACCACGTCCACATCTACCGGCATAGGAAAAATGTTTTCAATATTTATTATCTTTCAGAGGAAGCGTGAATTAAAGTACAACCCCTTTTTTTTTTTCTTTTTTTTTTTTTTTCCAAAAAATGACCAAAAGTTAAAGTACCAATGATTGTCACACGCACTAGGTGGGGCCAAATTATTCTTTGCATTTAACCAATCACCCCTGATCACCCCCTGGGAGGTGAGGGGAGCAGTGAGCAGCAGCGGTGGCCACGCCCGGGAATCTTTTTTGGTGATTTAAACCCAAATTCCAACCCTTGATGCTGAGTGCCAATCAGGGAGGTAATGGGTCCCATTTTTATTGACTTGACTTGACTTGACTTTATTAATTCATGCTTGCAGTGGAGCCATGGCCCCACTGAAAAAACAGCTGAACTTTATAATGAATATCAAACAAACAAAAATAAAAGAAATTAAAAGAACAGACCGTATTGTATATAAAAAAACATTTTCAGGGCAGCAGCAGCATGGAAACTATTAGCATTCTGATATATGACTGTATTATTTAATTAGTGTCATTATACAGCTTAATTGCAGTGTGTGAATGTGTGTGTAAATGAGTGAATGTGGAAATACTGTCAAAGCGCTTTGGGCTCCTTTTTAAAAAGGGGTAGAAAAGCGCTATACAAGTACAACCATTTACCATTTATGCAGGGTAGAGTTTTTAAGTCCCTTTGTCTTGGCTTTGGGCTCGGGTTCAGCCGGCATATGTTGGTTCCTCAATGTCCTGGTAGTGCGGCTGCCTCGTGTTGGCGATAGCAGGTCATGCAAAGGGTGTTGCTCATCATGCATATCCCTGACCAGCTTCACTGCAGCCTCCTCTCTCCTGGTCTGGAGCGATGGTAGGGGTTGTGAGATGTTTCCAGCTCTCCTCGTAATGATTTTACGGGCATATTTCTGGACTCGCTCTAGCTCTGCCTGTTGTTTTGTGGAGCAGCCCACTAAGAGCACTGAGCTATATTCCAGACACGGCCTGATGAGAGTGGTGTAGATCAGTGGTTCTCAAATGGGGGTATGTGTACCCCTGGGCGTACTTGAAGGTATGCCAAGGGGTACGTGAGATGTTTTTAAAATATTCTAAAAATAGCAACAATTCAAAAATCCTTTATGAATATATTTATTGAATAATACTTCAACAAAATATGAATGTAAGTTCATAAACTCTGAAAGAAATGCAACAATGCAATATTCAGTGTTGACAGCTCCATTTTTTTGTGGGCATGTTCCATAAATATTGATAAAGATTTATTTTTTTGTGTGGAAATGTTTAGAATTAAGTTGATGGATCTCTATTACAATCCCCAAAGAGGGCACTTTAAGTACCTGGGCGGTATAGCTCGGTTGGTAAAGTGGCCGAACCAGCAACTTGAGGGTTCCAGGTTCGATCCCCGCTTCTGTCATCCTAGTTACTGCTGTTGTGACCTTGGGCAAGACACTTTACCCACCTTCTCCCAGTGCCACCCACACTGGTTTAAATGTAACTTAGATATTGGGTTTCACTATGTATGTAAAGTGCTTTGAGTCACGAGAGAAAAGCGCTATATAAATATAATTCACTTCACTACTTCTATGTGTAGAAATCTTTATTTATAATTGAATCATTTGTTTGTTTTTCAACGAGTTTGTAGTTATTTTTATATCTTTTTTTCCCAAATAGTTCAAGAAAGACCACTACATATATAATTTAATAAATCCGAAACTAATGACATACTGCTGTATTTTTGTGAAGACTCTTCTTCGGCATGGTAATGCCGGTGTAGTTTTCCCGTGGATGCGTCGAAGCAGAACACAGCAAAGGTAAGATATAAGGTATTTATTTAATAACAAAAGTCTATGAACAAAAATACTGGTGTAAAGAGAAAAAGTAAACAAAAGACGCTAGCGTGAAAGCTAGGATAAAACAAGGAAAACTAAAACTTGGTACGAGGACACAAAAGAGTAAACAAAACATTTAGCATGAAAGCTAGACAATAAAGTGGCTTGGCGTGAGAGCTAGCGAGAAAATACATACGAATGATGAGAGTCGTCACTGATGCGCGTGGGCAAATTAGGATCCGAGAATGAGTGAACAGAAAAGGTGAGCTTAAATAGGAGGGTGATAATTATTAGCAGGTGTGCGGGGCGAGACTAGCAGGTGGACTGATGTGTAACCATAGTGATGGATAAAAACAGGAAATAAACGGGTCAGACAGAGAATGAAAAAACAAACACGTGAAGATCTGAGCAGCAGATCGCAACAGTATTCCCCCCCAACAAAAGACAGATACCAGATGTCTTAAAAAACAAACAAAAACTTGAACCACCTCCCCAAAACCAGAAAGTTCACAAACGAAGGGAGGGCAGAGGGAGTCCACGGTGGAGGGTCGCCAGATCGCATGTCCCCGAATCCACCGAGGACACATCATGTGGCGGCGGCGGGTGGAACGCTGCTGCCGAAAAAGTTTTGGCGGGCGACCTCGAAAAGGCCACATTAGTGGCCGCCTCGCAGGATGAGGTGCCCGGCGAGGCGGACGACCCGGGCACGGCCACATCCGTGGCCGACATGGAGGAGGGAGTATCTGGCGAGGAGGATGACCTCGCAGAGGCCACGCCCGTGGTCGACGTGGTGGACGACGCCTCAGCACCGAAATCCCAGCAGGCTTGGAAGCAGCAGACGAGGGTGCGGGGACTGCAGCCAAAGCAAGCCCGAGTGCAGCTGGCGAGGATGATGCGGGTGCTGCAGCCGCAGGAGTCGTCGGAGGCGGCCTGGGAGCCGCAGGAGTCGTCGGAGGCGGCCTGGGAGCCGCAGGAGTCGTCGGAGGCGGCCTGGGAGCCGCAGGAGTCGTCGGAGGCGGCCTGGGAGCCGCAGGAGTCGTCGGAGGCGGCCTGGGAGCCGCAGGAGTCGTCGGAGGCGGCCTGGGAGCCGCAGGAGTCGTCGGAGTCGGCCTGGGAGCCGCAGGAGTCGTCATCGACGTGAATGCAGGCGTAGTCGTCGGTGGTGCTGGTGTGGGTTCCAGCCCCGTCGTCGGCGCTGGTGTGGGCTCCAGCCCCGTCGTCGGCGCTGGTGTGGGCTCCAGCCCCGTCGTCGGCGGTGCTTGGCGGCGCGGAGCTGGCACCGGTGCTTGGCGGCACGGAGCTGGCACCGTTACCTGTCGTGGTGCTGGTACCGGAGTGGGCTCCAGCCTTGGAGTTTGTGCTGGCGTGAGAACCAGTTTAGAGTCTGAAACTGGCGTGAGAACAAGGCTAGAAACATTTTCTGGTGTGAAAACCAGGCGAGAGTCTAATTCTGGTGTGAGAACCAGACTGGGAGCAGGTGTCGGCTTCAGCCGAGGAGCAGGTGTCGGCTTCAGCCGAGGAGCAGGTGTCGGCTTCAGCCGAGGAGCAGGTGTCGGCTTCAGCCGAGGAGCAGGTGTCGGCTTCAGCCGAGGAGCAGGTGTCGGCTTCAGCCGAGGAGCAGGTGTCGGCTTCAGCCGAGGAGCAGGTGTCGGCTTCAGCCGAGGAGCAGGTGTCGGCTTCAGCCGAGGAGCAGGTGTCGGCTTCAGCCGAGGAGCAGGTGTCGGCTTCAGCCGAGGAGCAGGTGTCGGCTTCAGCCGAGGAGCAGGTGTCGGCTTCAGCCGAGGAGCAGGTGTCGGCTTCAGCCGAGGAGCAGGAGTCGGCTTCAGCCGAGGAGCAGGCACAGGGGTCTGCCGAGGAGAACTAGGGGACTGGCTGTGAGCAGGACTAGGACTATGATGAGTGATAAGACAAACACTAGGACTCGGGCAAGGACTTGAGAGAGGACCAGGACTTACAATCACACTAGTGCTTTGAGAAGGGCTTGGGCAATGACCAGGACTTACAGTCATACCAGGGCTTGGGCAAGAACTAGGACAAACGGTCAAACTAGGGCTTGGGCAAGGACTGGGACTAACAATCAAACTGGTGCTCGGGCAAGGACTAGGACAAAGACTAGGACTTACAGTAACACTGGGGCTCGGACAAGAACTTGGGTAAGGACTAGGGTTCGGACTAAGACCACGAGGGGAATCAGTACTAATATTACAAAGGCAAGAAACAAGACTCGGGACCGGACTCGAAACAGGACTCGGACTACGGATCAGTCTACGAGTGGAACTAGGACTACGACGACTACGAGAAAGACTAGGACTACAACTAGAATCAGAACGGAAACTCGGACCAGGACTTGGACTACGACTCAGTCTACAAGTCGGTCTACGAGTAGGACTAGAGCATGGGCTACGAAGAAGGCTGGGACTCGAACTCTGAGAGAGACTGTGACTAAAACTAGAACTAGGGCACAGACGGAACACAGGTGGAGGAGGTCTAAGAGGGCGTGACTTGACCGGGGAGAACACAGGTGGAGGAGGTCTACTAGGAGGAGCTAAGCGTTTAGTGGGCCGAAAAACAGGTAAAGGTGGCCTACATGGAGGTTTTTGTTTAGCAGTTTTAAGAACAGGTAGCGTCTGCCCTACCTCCGCAACACAGCTATAGGCCATAGCCCCCCCCTCCAGACGGGAATCCCAGACCCGTTCCCTGTGGTCAGGGACTGACCATAAGGGAGGGTGGTGGGAGGTTTGGAGGCGGGCAGACCCCTCCCCTCTATATTGTCCAGAGTGTCCCTTTGAAAAGGGAGAAAAAACCTTGGACTTGGGCAGAGAATGAGGTTTAAACGGTGGGTTAGAAGAAAAACTAGGTGACTGAGGTTGACTAGAATAATAAGAAAAAATATCCTGATACTTTTGTATATTATTATTAATGTTATTGTCATTTGAAAATGGCTGAGAAAACGAATCTTCCCCCAAAAATTCCTTGTTGATGACGTCATCATCGGAGGACGGGCTTGCGTTACCGGGGGGCGTCGACGAAATGACGTCATCTGCGCGTGACACAAGTTGGGAATTTGCCCAGTCGGTAAAAACTGTTAGCAAAGTGTGTTATTGGGTCCCCAAACAATGGTGTAGGGGTCTTGTGTGCTGACTGTAGGTTGCTGTGTTCGTGAGGAGGGAGACATGGAGTGGGCAAGTCTCTGTCGCCCGACGAAGCCATACTTCGCGGCTTCCGCCTACGCGGACGAGCGCGAGCGCTGCGGGAGGGAAACTCACCGCTCCCGGAAGCATCGATCGGAACCAGTTTTCCCTCCAGGTCCCACATCATGCTTTCGTCTGGATTGCATCGGAGAGTTTCAGCCTCCATCGCTCGGAATACCCTCCATGTGCCTTCGTCGAAGGTCTCCTCGTGGTTGCCAGACGCGGAAAAACTTTTTAATGCTCGGATCCTACTGTGAAGACTCTTCTTCGGCATGGTAATGCCGGTGTAGTTTTCCCGTGGATGCGTCGAAGCAGAACACAGCAAAGGTAAGATATAAGGTATTTATTTAATAACAAAAGTCTATGAACAAAAATACTGGTGTAAAGAGAAAAAGTAAACAAAAGACGCTAGCGTGAAAGCTAGGATAAAACAAGGAAAACTAAAACTTGGTACGAGGACACAAAAGAGTAAACAAAACATTTAGCATGAAAGCTAGACAATAAAGTGGCTTGGCGTGAGAGCTAGCGAGAAAATACATACGAATGATGAGAGTCGTCACTGATGCGCGTGGGCAAATTAGGATCCGAGAATGAGTGAACAGAAAAGGTGAGCTTAAATAGGAGGGTGATAATTATTAGCAGGTGTGCGGGGCGAGACTAGCAGGTGGACTGATGTGTAACCATAGTGATGGATAAAAACAGGAAATAAACGGGTCAGACAGAGAATGAAAAAACAAACACGTGAAGATCCGAGCAGCAGATCGCAACAATTTTACTTCTTTATCTCTTTTTTTTCAACCAAAAATGCTTTGCTCTGACTCGGGGGTACTTGAATTAAAAAAAAAAGATCACAGGGTGTACATCACTGGAAAAAGGTTGAGAACCCCTGGTGTAGATGGTAGCAAGGTTGTCTGCAGGTAGTCCATGTCTCGCCATGACTGTGAGGAAGTGTACCCGCTTGGAGGCGGTTTTTATTGCCTTTTCCATGTGCACATCTCCAGTCAGGTTTTGATTGAGGTGGTAACCCAGGTACTTTGTTCTTTCCACGACAGGGACCTCCTGTCCCCCCAACATCAGTTCAGGAGGTTGTGATAGATTTAGGATTTAGGAGCATATTAGGAGTTCTACCGACTTCTTCCCGTTGAGTATCATGTTCTTATTTGCTGCCCATTCGTCCAGCCTTTGTGCCTCCTGGCACATCGTTGTGTCTGACATGATGCTGAATATGGAGATTGCTCTCGATAGCCAGATGTCATAATAATATCAGACATCAAGGGTGTCCTCAAACACAGCATCCCCGGGTGGCCATGTAAAGGAGGAAGACATATGGGGAGACAACACCCCCTTGTGGCACCCCAGATGTAAGTTCAATCCAGGGACTATGAGCTCCATTTGCCACCACTCTCTGTCTACTTCCTGAGATAAATAAATAAATGATAAATGGGTTGTACTTGTATAGCGCTTTTCTACCTTCAAGGTACTCAAAGCGCTTTGACACTACTTCCACATTTACCCATTCACACACACATTCACACACTGATGGAGGGAGCTGCCATGCAAGGCGCCAACCAGCACCCATCAGGAGCAAGGGTGAAGTGTCTTGCTCAGGACACAACGGACGTGACGATGTTGGTTCTAGGTGGGATTTGAACCAGTGACCCTCGGGTTGCGCACGGCCACTTTCCCACTGCGCCACGTCGAGAGCTTTTGATGTAATTGACCATGGGATCCTGATGCAAAACATACTGGACCTAGGACTGTGCCTATATCTGACAGACCGGCTACATAGATGTAACCATGTAGCCGGTATGTCATATATAGGCACAGTCCTAGGTCCAGTATGTTTTGCATCAGGATCCCATGGTCAATTACATCAAAAGGTCTCGACATATCTGCCAACTGTACTCTCACCATCGTTGGTTTGGAGTCGGTTTTGGTAAGCCAGGTGTGCATTGCCCTGACTAGAGCCGTTGTAGTACTGTGCTTAGGCCAGGAGTCGGGAACCTTTTTGGCTGAGTGAGCCCATCTATCCATCCATTCATTTTCTACCGCTTATTGCCTTTGAGGTCACGGGGGGCGCTGGTGCCTATCTCAGCTACAATTGGGCAGAAGGCGGCGTAGACCCTGGACAAGTCGCCACCTCAACACAGGGCCAACACAGACAACATTCACACTCAGATTCACACACTGGGGGCAATTTAGTGTTGCCAATCAACCTATCCCCAGGTGCATGTCCTTGGAAGTGGGATAAAGTCGGAGTACTCGGAGGGAACCCACGCAGTCGCGGGGAGAACATGCAAACCCCACACAGAAAGATCCCCAGCCCGGGATTTAACCCAGAACTACTCAGGACCTTCGTATTGTAAAAGCAGACACACTAACCCTTTTTTTAAAAATGTATTTCCGTGAGAGCCGTATAATATTTTTAACACCGAATACAACTGTCAGGTTCAAACACTGATGACATCTATTAAACAGACAAGAAGCAAGGAATTAAACAGGCAGGATTCAATTTAGCTCAATGAGGAGAAAACCGTAGACCTGTACCCTTGTACAGTGTCGTCCCGTGCTCTGACAAGAGAATTCTACGGCTCACGTGCATCTCTTATTCTTTTTAATAACTTTGTTATTCTGAAGCTAACCAATAAAAAATGAAATACTTTTGACCATTAATGCGACTTCTTGAACAGGTGCGGTAGAAACGGATGGATGGATTCAAATGCATGAGAATGTTTTATATTTTGAACATTATTTTTAACACTGACTACCAGCGGAATTATTAATTACTTATCGTGTTAAGCAATGTCAGTTAAGATTTATCTGAGAGCCAGATGCAGTCATCAAAAGAGCCACATCTGGCTCGAGAGTCATAGGTTCCCTTCCCCTGACTTAGGCAGATATGCATATTGATTTTTACACACGTCAAGCACGGTTGGCATAAGCTTTTTCAACACAAAGCTTTCTATTATTTTCCCCCACAGAAAAAGTTAGTGAGATAGGACGCCAGTCTGAGATTGAGCCAGTGTCTTGGCCTTTGGGTATGGGACAGACATTTGACTCTTTCCATACATCGGGGACACACCCCTGTTGGAAAGAGCAGTTGGCCAGATGTGTGATGACCAGTGCCAGGTCCTCTGCATGATCTTTCAGCAGCCAGGTGGGAATGCCATCCGACCCACTTGCTTTCTGGAGGTCCAGCCGGAGTGAGGGCTATAGCTTCATCTCACCTATGCTACAGATGTCACTTGGTGCAGCTTTTGGTAGGGGATAGACACAATAGGGCGTTTCTTTAGTCCATGACTCCGCAAAGAAGTTGTTCAGGGCTTCTGCAGCTTTGTCCTCTTCAAATTCTTGTGTTTTGATTGTTCCATCAGTTGATGATTTAGCGTCTCCTAGTCCTTTATTTAGAAAGTCCCACCACTCCTTGGTGTTCTTTTTGTTTAGGTTTTGCATTCCATTTTTATAATATCTAGTCTTTGCCTTGCATAAAAGTATTTTGGACGGAGTTTCTGATTTCTCTCCATTTTCCCACTTTCCCCCATTTATTGTGGGCTTTTTGTCTTTTCCTTATAGCCTGTTTTATTTTCTCTGTCATCCATGGTTTGTCCGCATTTGTAATTTTTTTCAGTCGCACAGGCATGCATATGTCCGTTGCTGTCTGGATATAATTGTTAAAACTTGCTGCGATGTCCCCAGCCTCATAGACAGCAGACCAGTCAGTCATAGCGATGCATGTTGACAGAGCCTCTTTTCTTTCTGTGGTCACTAATCGAGCCCCACTCCTTTTACCATGAATTGATTAACGTGGACCCCGACTTAAACAACTTGACAAACTTATTCGGGTGTTACCATTTAGTGGTCAATTGTACGGAATATGTACTGAACTGTGCAATCTACTAATAAGTTTCAATCAATCAATCCTCTTCACCTGTTGTTTTTGCCCTGTTGTATTCACTGGGCTCAGCACCAAGCACTTGTGGTCGCATGCACCGAGGGGGGCAAGGGTGGTTGGGAGGCTGTAGAAGTTATCCATGTTCGTAAAAAATAAGATTTAGGGTGGCTTGCCCACGTGTATGACGTTTAACTATCTGCCAAATATCGGGGTGGGAGGAGGTCAATTATAGTCTTTGGTATGACTCTATAGCAGGGGTCACCGACCTTGTTGAAACCAAGAGCTACTTCTTAGGTACTGATTAACGCGAAGAGCTACCAGTTTGATACACACTTAAACAAATTGCCAGAAATAGCCAATTTGCTCAATTTACCTTTTAATTCTGTTATTATTAATTGATATGTATCTATGTGGAAACTCTGATCATCTTAATAATTCCTCACAATAAATATAAATAGAAACATATAAATATCAATATGCAACACTTTATTTTTATATTTTCTCCAAGTGCACATTTTTCAAATTGAACATTTTCAAATTGAACATTTTCAAATGATCACTTCTAAGACAGTCTTGTGAAATCCCAATATCCCATTTTAACTAGCTAGCCACTAACATTTTTTAACAAATCATGAATTACTTTGCACCATGTTTGTACAAATAACTCATGTAAAATACAAAAGTCAACTCTTAATTTTTTAAATAAATCATGTCACAATTTGAACTGGACACCAAATCTGTTATGTTTCTTTGTCAGTTAGTGGGAAGCCTTGCATTGCATGCTGTTAACTAATGTGTTGTAACACTGCAACTCTGAGTGAGTCTTGCAGATGTGCATCAGTGAGGTGTGTTCTGTGTTTCTTCTTGATGAAGTTCATGTCAGAAAAGGCTGATTCACAAAGATAAGTTGAAACAAACAGGCTTGCAACCTTCATAGCTGCTGCGCATACACCACTGTACTTTTCTGTGTCAACAAGGCACCAAAAGTTTAGTGTAGCCCGGTGGGCTTTAAATTTTAAATTGTCAGGAAAGAAGAGAACGTAGTTCAAAAGGTAAAAGGGTATATGTGTTTAAAAATCCTAAAATCATTTTTAAGGTTGTATTTTTTCTCTAAAATTGTCTCTCGGAAAGTTATAAGAAGCAAAGTAAAAAAATAAATGAATTTATTTAAAAAAATTAAGACCAAGTCTTTAAAATATTTTCTTGAATTTTCAAATTCTATTTGAGTTTTGTTTTCTCTTAAAATTAAAAATGTCGAGCAAAGCGAGACCAGCTTACTAGTAATTAAATAAAATAAAAAAAATAGAGGCAGCTCACTGGTAAGTGCTGGTATTTGAGCTATTTTTAGAACAGGCCAGCAGGCTACTCATCTGGTCCTTACCGGCTACCTGGTGCCCGCGGGCACCACGTTGGTGACCCGTGCTCTATAGTCTTTGGTATGACATTATCCGTGACCATCTCCTTCAAGTTGTTTAATCAATCAGAAAAATTAAGCAGCTAAAATGGATAAGTGTGAAGAGAGGGTTTTGCATTTTTCCCCCAAAAACCATTGGAGCAAAGTTTGGCGCCATACCACACCCACATATTACAGCGTAGGAAATATTTGTTTGCAATTTATCATTGCCTGTACATGTAGTATCCGTAATTTTAACTACGAGCCATTTGGCCAAAGTTCCTAGGAGGAGTTTGTACAACCCGTTTTTTTTTTTGCTGGAAAATGGTCAAAAACCATGGGTTTTAATCGCGACCCATTCGTCCAAAGTCCCAAGGAGAAGATAGTTAAAGTACAACCCCCTTTTTTCCCCCAAAAATTGTCAAAAACAATTGGAGCAAAGTTTGGCGGTATGCCACGCCCACATTTTATGGCGTAAGCAAAATTGTGTTTATAATTTATCTTCAAAATGCGTAGTATCTGTAATTTTAACTGCGACCCATTCGGCTAGAGTCCCTTGGAGAAGTTAAAGTACAACCCCTTTTTTTGGCAAAAAAATGGCCAAAAACCATTGGATTAAAGTTTGGCGCCATACCACACCCACATCTTAGGGCGTAGGAAAAAGTTGTCGTCCCTAGGAGGAGTTAGTTAAAGTACAACTTTTTTGAGCCCAAAAATATATAATAATTGTATTATATACAATTGGCCAGTAGACTGGCATTCGCTGTTTTGGCACCGTCTGGTGATTTATGTTGGGGGACTCAAGTCAGTAGCCATCAATTGTAAAACTATTTGAATAAATGCACGGCATTTACGTAAATGACACAATCCAAACAACCTTCCCTATTCATGGTGCAGAGAAAAAAATTCAACCAGCGCAAAAATGAAACAAACATGGTCACACATAACACAACCTGCTCATTAAACAAAACAAAAAAAAAAACAATCAGCATAAAAAAAATGTAAAGACAATTATACCCATTATACCAATCTTGCACTTACAAGGGATGATGGGGAAAAATGCAAAACCCTCTCTCCACTCTTATCCGTTTTAGCTGCTTAATTTTTCTGATTGATTAAAAAACTTTAAGGAGATGGTCACGGATAAACAAGATAGGAGTCCAATTTTCACATTATATAATTGGTTATTAAGAGTAATTATTAATTTAATCTCCATTACATTATTATATGTACTCTATATTTTTGGTAAATGTTGTCGTTGTGTCTGTTGTTTTCCACCACTCGGTCATGTAAATGGAAGGCTGTGGGAGTGGTGTTGGAGTGAAAAAGCAAACAAGCACAATCTGGCGCGAAAGACGCACGAGAAAGATGCGGCTTTATGGGGGCGGAGGTTTCTCGGGTCACCGTTTTCTCGAGAGGGTTTGTTAAGAAATGGTAAAATGGTACAAATCCTGACTCTAAAGAGTTCATGCAGGTGAAGCTTACTGGAAGCAAAACATTTAACTTAAATTTATTTTTTATAACTTATTTTAATTTAAATAACCTTTGGAAAGCGACCTTTTAATATATATATATATATATATATATATATATATATATATATATATATATATGTGTATGTATGTATGTATGTATGTATGTATGTATGTATGTATGTATGTATATATATGTGTATGTATATATATATATGTGTGTGTGTGTGTATGTATGTATGTATATATATATATATATATATATATATATATATATATATATATATATATATATATATACATATGTATGTATATATATATATATATATATATATATATATATATATATATATATATATATATATATGTATGTATGTATGTATGTATGTATATATGTATGTGTATGTATATGTTTTTTCCATATTAAATATGTCCTTTGGATCGCGGAAGGTAAATCCAGTTAAATAACAATTTATGTATTTATCAATTTATTTAATTTTATCTTCCACTAAATTATTGCAAAGCTACTTTAATAAAATTCATAAATGTTATGATTTTTTTTTTAACATGCAATTTTTTTATTTTATAGAAAAACACTTTTGTGTTTAAAGAAAGCTGCACAGAAAAAATTGAGTAAAGACTTTTTTTTTCATAAATGCTTTTAATTGCTGTACTTGACTGCATTTAAATAAATGCATATATAAAATACAATTGTTTATTTATCTGTTGAGTTATTTGGACCGTGAAAGGTAATCCATCTTAATAATAATAATTTATGTATTTATTTATTTCTATCATGCACAACATTTTTGCTAAACTACCTCCCTTAATAAAACATAAATGTTAGGACTTGTAAATAATTAGAGATTTATTTTATTATTCAAAAAATGTTTAAATATATATTTGTTGTGTGTTTAAATACAATGCGCAGGACCAAAAATAGAGTGAATACTTTTTTTAATCAATACTTTTAGTTGCTGTACAGAGATGTTGAATGCATGGAAATTAATAAAATATATAACACGTTTTATTTATTCATTTGTTATTGTGTCATTTGGATGGTGAAATGTATATCCAGCCTAATAACAATAATTAATGTATGTATTTATTTACATCTATCTTTCACTAAGTTGATACTAAACTACTTTTCAAAATGAAACAATGACTTCATGATTTTAAAATAATTCGCAATTTGTTAGTTTATTCTTTAAAAAAATATATTATCTTATTGTGTGTTTAATTACAACTGCCCAGGACCAAAATAGTTGAGTGAATATGTTTTTAATGTATTTGTTTTATAACTTCTTTAATTGCTGTACAGTGACCTTGAGTGCATTGTAATTAATAAATATATCTAATAATTGTATTATTATTAATGACTATTTAGTGTGTCATTTCAACCGGGACAGGTAAATCTAGTTTAATACCAATACTTTATGTATTTATTTATTTTTATCTTGCACTAAATTATTCCTCAACAATTTTACTCAATGAAACATAAATGTTATGATTTTAAACAATTTCCATGTTGTTTTATTATACAAAATTATTTTTTGTGTCTATAAACACAACTGTGTAGGCCCAAAACAACTGAGTCAAGACCTTGTATTTATTATTGTTAATATTTATTTTTATATTTATGTTTAATTGCTGTATGAATACATTAAGTGCATTGAAATAAATCATGTGTTTATTCTGTCATTTGGACTGTGAAAAGTAAATCCAATTTAATATAAATAAATAAATGCATAAATTATCTTGCATTAAATTATTACTAAACTACTTTTGAAATTAATCATATTTTATGATTTAAAAAATTGCAATATATTTTATTTAAAAAATATAGATTGTTTGCTAATTTAAATGCAACAGTTTTACCCCTTTACTGCCATTGAAGTGTTGTACACTCTCTTTTTGCAATAACTGAACGGTTCAACCCCAGAAATGATACAAATCAGTTTATTATAGTTACATGTTTTAATCTAATGAACCTTATTCATGAACCTTATTGGCTGTGAGAAATCCCAAAGATTTTCACTCTTAGCGATAATGAGGCAGAGCTAAATGTGGCTCAAGGATTAAAAAAAAGCAAGCTGAGGGTAAACAAAGGACGGTGAATGTCAGCGACAACACGTATGGATGTGTCCACGCACACTCCAGCGTCATCGAGTGCTTCCATCTTTGTTTTCCTCGGGTTCACGTGCCATCTTCTTCTCTTCTCGCTGTCACTCACCACGAGAGGAGATGGAAGTCTCCACCTGGAGATAATCCCTCCGACACGTGTTGCCATGAAAACCTGTCACGTCCTCATTTTATTCTCAAGTGCCGCATCGAACCCACTCGTGTTGACACACCAATGTCGGCGGTTTAATTGGACCGCGGTTTAAAGAGCCGTCACGTCGTAAAAGGGCTTTGTTGCAATTAAAACATATCTGTAATGTAGGCAGCCAGCCTGCCCCACAATAAGACGGCAGGGAAAAAGACGGCAGACTCGCGCAAAGCTCTTCGGGTCTGCCATATATGGAGAGACCGGCTCATGTCATATGTTGGAAAACCGTCATGAGTTAAAAAATTTAAAACGGCTCGTTTGAAAGTATGAAGGAACGCAAGATAGTTTTAAAAATATCCGTGCCATATCTGCAGGATTTGATTCCCTGTCGGCGGAGTGTGTTACTGATGGTAACCTTTGTTACTTTGGTCCCAGCTCTCTGCAGGTCATTCACCAGGTCCCCCCGTGTAGTTCTGGGATTTTTGCTCACCGTTTTCATCGGACTTATGCAGATCCCAAAAACACTATCAAGTACCAATATGTAAAGGGCCCCGTTTAGTGCTGACAACATTAACACCAGGACTAAACAGGGTTTTGCCTGTGGCCCCAACCTATTTATTATCAATACTAGTATCTTATTCATAGCGATTCCAAATCGATTTGTAATTTTCTAAAATAATTTTTTAAAAGTATGGTAACACTTAAGTATGGGGAACAAATTAACCATTAATTAGTTGCTTATTAGCATGCAAATTAGTAATATATTGCCTCTTAATTTGTCATTATTAAGTACTTATTAATGCTTTATTCTGCATGGCCTTATTATACTACCCTAACCCTAACCAAATAACTCAAAATTACTGTAACTCTTTGTTACTTAGATGTTCCCTTAGTGTCCAAATAACTTTAAATTAAGTCTTTGTTACTTACAATATGTTCCTCATACTAAAGTTACCAATAGTATACAAACCCCGTTTCCATGTGAGTTGGGAAATTGTGTTAGATGTACATATAAACGGAATACAATGCTTTGCTAATCCTTTTCAACCCATATTCAATTGAATGCACTACAAAGACAATATGTTTGATGTTCAACTTCATAAACTTTATTTTTTTTGTAAATAATTAAAGTAGTTGGGAAAGGGCATGTTCACCGCTGTGTTACATCCCCTTTTCTTTTAACAAAACTCGAACGTTTGGGAACTGAGGAAACTAATTGTTAAAGCTTTGAAAGTGGAATTCTTTCCCATTCTTGTTTTATGTAGAGCTTCAGTCGTTCAACAGTCCGGGGTCTCCGCTGTCGTATTTTACGCTTCATAATGCGCCACACATTTTCGATGGGAGGCGGGCCAGGAAAGTACCCGCACTCTTTTTTTTTACAAAGCCACGCTGTTGTAACACGTACTGATTGTGGCTTGGCATTGTCTTGCTGAAATAAGTAGGGGCGTCCATGAAAAAGACGACGCTTAGATGGCAGCATATTTTGTTCCAAAACCTGTATTTCCCTTTCAACATTAATGGTGCCTTCACAGATGTGTACGTTACCCATCCCTTGGGCACTAATGCACCCCCATACCATCACACATGCTGGCTTTAGAACTTTGCGTTCTAAAGACTGTACTTTATCGAACAGGAGACTTGTATCAAAATTTTAAAAAGTAATTCAAAATTATACACGCAAGTAATCTACTCTGATTAATCATGATTAATCAAATGCAATTAATCTGATTAAATATTTAATCGCTTACCAATATTTATTAGTAGTAGCAGCATTTTAATTTTTCTTATTAAACTATGGATTTTTGCTCTGTTTTTAGTTTAAATCCATTTTTAAAATACTGTATTATAGGCTAGTAGCTTTGTATTTTAATTAATGAAGCAAACTACTAAAATACTCAATAATGATTATAGTATTGATACATTCGGAAAAAAAAATTGATTTGTCAACTTTAAAAGAATAAAAGCATTTTTTATTCAAATTTCAATAATAGTTTTAATAACGGTGGTAATAACTGAATAATTTGTTTCTTTGACAACACTAATTATCATTACTTATTAGTATTGACATTAAGAAACCTCATTATATTATGCATTTTTTACTCTGTTTTCCGTTTAAACTATTTTTAAATATCGTATTATAGGTTACAAGCTTTGTATTATAGATAACGCAAATTGCTGTATAATTTAAAAATTATATATATATATAATATATATATATATACAGTTTTTGATGGATATTGAATAAAAACAATTTTTATTCATTTGTGACATTCTTACAATAATAGAGTATTGTTTAAAAGTAATTTAAAACTATACAAGAAAGTAATTTACTGAGATTAATCATGCTTAATCAAAAATCATGTGTGATTAATCTTAAATAATTTGTTTTCCTATATATTAGTTTTTATTATTAACATGTAAAGTTTTTCTCATTACATTATGGATTTTTGCTGTTTTTCCTCTAGTTTAATCTATTTTTATAAATACTGTATTGTAGGCTACTTGCTTTGTTTTATAAGTGATTAAGCAAATTACTGTAATACTTAATAATAATAGTAAAAATGATGCATCCCCCCAAAAAATTAGATTAATTAAAAAAAAAAGTAAAAATCTTTTGTCATATTAATTTCATCCATCCATTCATTTCTACCGCTTGTCCCTCCAATAATTTAATATTTTTATGTACATCGAACCCTTTTTTTTTTTTTAATGTTCATTTGTAACATCCTGACTAAAAAATTGCTTTGTGTAAAAATGGTTGTTTTTTAACAATTGTGCAAGTAGTTTACTGCTTAATTATTATTAATCAAAAATTCCAAGTGTGATCAATCTGATCAAACAATTTCATCATTGTCCACTAGTAATTAGTATTATCTTTGGAATTTTTTCTCATTACATTTATTTTTGCTCTTTTTTTTTCTTTAATCTATTTTAAAAATACTGTATTATATGCTTTTAGCTTTGTTCTATAAGTGATGAAGCAAATTAATGTAATACTGAATAATAGTAGGAACTTTAATACATCTTAAAACAAATTTGGTTTATTTAAATTTGTAAACAAGTTTAAAAAAAAAATTCATATTATTTTCAATAATATTTTTTAAGGATATCAGACAATTAAACATAAAACAAATCATTTTGTTTGTAACATTTTGACAATAAAATTGCTTTGTGTAAAAATTTTAGCAATTTATTGCAATTAATTGTGATTAATCTAAAATCATGAGTGTGATAATATGATTAAAAATGTAATTGGTTTACAGCAAACGTACGGCCCGCGGGCTAAATCAGGCCCGCAAACAGGTTTTTCCTGGCCCACAGGATGAGTTTGCTAAGAATAAAATGAGCTGAACTTTTTGAAGTAAATGAACTGCTGTTGTTAATGTGTCCACTAGATGTCGCAATAGCAATTTTTTGTTTTTTTTGTAAATGATGCTACATATGTAAAAAAACAAAAAACAAACCTATCTTTGTACACCAGTCGAGGAAAATGAGCAAACTACCTAACATCCTGTAATTTAAATTTTATATTTTTTTTATCTTCATAGATTGAAAAACACCAATGAGTTGACTGATGAATATTATCACATCATTTATTCAGAAAGTATAGATAACGACAAAGATAGAATACTATTAACTGCAACATGTAAGTGCAAAAAAAAACATTTGTGATTTGTACATTTTCAGAATGTGCATTTTGTGTATTTTTAAACAAAAAACAATCTGAAATTTTCTTTATTTCTAAGTTATCGTGCCATGATTGTACCAGTCCGGCCCACTCCGGAGATTTTTTTCCATGTGGCCTCCCATCGAAATTTAGTTTGACACCCCGGTTTACATTTTTTCTTAGTTTTAAAGGCCTACTGAAATTAGATTTTCTTTTTTAAACGGGGATAGCAGGTCCATTCTATGTGTCATACTTGATCATTTCGCGATATTGCCATATTTTTGCTGAAAGGATTTAGTAGAGAACACCGACAATAAAGTTCGCAACTTTTGGTGCTGATAATAAAGCCTTGCCTTTACCGGAAGTCGCAGACGATGGCGTCACAAGGGTGAGGGCTCCGCACGTCCTCACATTGTTTTTAATGGGAGCCTCCAGTGGCAAGAGCTATTCGTACCGAGAAAACGACAATTTCCCCATTAATTTGAGCGAGGATGAAAGATTCGTGGATGATGATATTGATAGCGAAGGACTAGAAAAAAATAAAAATTGAATAAAAAGCGACTGCTCCGGGCGGCGGCAGTGTGAGCGTTTCAGATGTAATTAAACACATTTACTACGATAATTCTGGAAGATCCCTTATCTGCTTATTGTTTTAATAGTGTTTTAGTGAGATTGTAAAGACATACCTCGAGGTCGAATGGCTGCGGTGAACACGCAGTGTCTCAGAGAGAAGCCGAGGAGCCCAGCTCACAGCTGCCTTTTAAACCGCTACTGCAGGAGGACGAATAATCCAATGATGTCTCCGGTAAGATATATATCACAATTTTCCCATCCAAAAACATGCTGGTTGACGTAGAGAAACGTTCACTTTACCGCTCTGTGTTAAAAACAAAGAAACACTGGCTGTGTCTCAGTGCTAAAGACAGCTGCAATACACCGCTTTCCACCAACAGCATTGTTCTTTATAATCTCCTTTATTAATTGAACAAATTGCAAAAGATTCAGTAACACAGATGTCCAAAATACTGTGTAATTATGCGTTTAAAGCAGACTACTTTTAGCCGTGAGTGGTGCTGCGCTAATATTTCCTGACAGTCTGTGACGTCACGCGCACGCGTCATCATTCTGTGACGTTTTCAACACGATACCTCGCGGGAAATTTAAAATGGCAAATAAGTAAACTTAACCGGCCGTATTAGCATGTGTTGCAATGTTAATATTTCATCATTGATATATAAACCATCAGACTGCGTGGTCGGTAGTAGTGGGTTTCAGTAGGCCTTTAACATTACCACCTTCCTCTCATTACATTGCGCCTTTTTGCTGTTTTGCTTCAGTGGAGCCTGTTTAAAATGAGCCGGTGGTCAACAGAAAAATGGCCACTTTGGCGAGAGCAGCTTCAGAGTGGAGGAAGTGCAAAATGTCCATGACCCCCATGTGAGAAGAATACATAGTTACCTCGGCTTGAAAGTGTTCACCGCTCAGGTGCACTCGCGGGTGTTTCCACTCGGCTGCATTCCATCCATCGTGTGTGACAGGCGCTCAGGTGTTGGCTTGCGACGACATTGTCACGGGGCGCCGAGCAGGTGGTCTCAACCCCCCCAGGCCCCCTCCCCACATGCACACCTGTCGTCTTCATTGACTCTCCCACCCAATCATCTGAAGCACACCTTTCCCTCCCCTTGTGGCTTCTCCTCCTCCACTGATGTTTCCTCCTGGCTCCTCACTTGGAAAGAATATGACTTTGAGACCTGTGTAATTTGGAGGTACTTGCACATCAGGGTGATTCATCACACTGAGGTATGAACAGAAACTTGCCGGCGTTCCAGCGTCACCTTCAGAGACGTGTGTGCCCAAATACAGGAATTTGTACTTTGGCATTTTTGTTTCGGTATGTCACTATTATGACCATATGTATTCAGATGGTACTATAAACAACACAACTTGTCGTATATTCGGGGTCTTGACATTTTCCCCAAGCAAGTCAGCGCTTTTCTTCATGTCCCTCACACACACACACACACACACACACACACACACACACACACACACACACACACACACACACACACACACACACACACACACACACACACACACCAGTGACTTACCCGAATAACAATTCTGAATTAGAGAAAGTATCTTATATTCAAGGGTCTAATATATGTTAAATAATATATAACATATATTATATATACAGTGGGGCAAAAAAGTATTTAGTCAGCCACCGATTGTGCAAGTTCTCCCTCTTAAAATGATGACAGAGGGCTGTAATTTTCCTCATAGGTACACTACAACTGTGAGAGAGAGAATGTGAAAAAAAAATCCAGGAATTTACATTGTAGGAAATTTAAATAATTTCTTTGTAAATTATGGTGGAAAGTAAGTATTTGGTCAACCATTCAAAGCTCTCACTGATGGAAGGTTTTGGCTGAAAATCTCATGATAAAAAAAAAAAAAAATCTTCATTCTTTCCTTAACACGGATCAATCGTCCTGTCGTCTTAGCAGAAAAACAGCCCCAAAGCATGATGTTTCCACCCCCATGATTCAGAGTGGGTATGGTGTTCTTGGGATGCTACTCAGTATTCCTCTTCCTCCAAACACGACGAGTTGAGTTTGTACCAAAAAGTTCTATTTTGGTTTCATCTGATCACATGACATTCTCCCAATCTCTGCTGTATCATCCATGCATCCATTTTGGTACACACACACACACACACACACACACACACTCATAGTTGACAATAAAATGTTTATACCTTTCAAGTCTTATATTCAAGGTCTAGACATTTTTAGACCAACACGTGGCGTCAAGCAACTTCTCCCTAAACTAGTCAGAGCTTTTCTTCTTGTCACACACACACACACACACACACACACACACACACACACACACATACTGAGGTGACCGGTGACCACTTTTGAACCTTACAAATTGTCTCATATTCAGGGTGTAGACGTTTCTGGACCAAAGTGTGGCATCAAACAACTTTTCCTTAAGCCAGTCGGAGCTTTTCCTCCTGTCACTAACACACACGCATGCACACACTTGCATGGGTGATCAAATCAAGTCTGATTAAAAAAAAGTTGTCTTATATTTGGGGTCGAGACATTTTTAGACCAACATGTGGTGTCGAACAACTTCTCCTAAAGCTAGTCAGGACTTTTCTACCTATCACTGACACACACACACACACACAGACACACACACACACACACACACACACACGTACGCACGTACACACACACTGGTAACCTGGAAAACTACAGCTTGCAAAAACTTCTAGCAAAGTTACCAATGTTGAGTTATGTTAAAATGTTTAAATAAATCAGCAAAAAAATATTTTTATCATGCAATATTATATCCACACACTTATGTTACTACATTTGAATAAATTCGGTTGCTAACTTTATTTCAAATATGTATATGCTCTTTAAAAATGAGTGGCGTGTTTGTTAATTATGATTGATTTCGAGTTCCTGTTTTAATTTGAAAATCTGTCCAATCTACTCCAATTTTGCATCTTTACTTCCGGTTCACTTGCTAGCGTCCCACCTGTGGTTAATTGTTAGAAATTACTCTAGGTTTTTCTTCTTCCCATTTTAATTTATTCGGTTATATTTCTGCTTTGGGTGGATGTTGGACCTTCATCATTTTTGACATTTTTCAGTTTGGATAGATCGACTACTTGACACAATGTAAGTTTTATCTTGGGCTTTGTAATACTGAGCTAGCTTTGTAGAGGTGGGGACTGTCCAACTGAGAAGCTTTGATAATTCAAATAATGTGAAGACTAAGAAATATTTTTCCAAGTATATATTTTAAGTTTGGATTCTATCTCAGTCCCTCTGCAAAACTATTTGGAAAATATTATTACAGATAGTTTAGTGTTGTCCCGATTCCAATGTGTTGGTACCAGTATCAACATAGTACATTTTCGAAACTTTTAAAAGTAAAAGGGTACACAAAACCTTTAATTATAGGTTTTATTTTAACAATATATGTTATGATACATGAAACGTATGTTTCTTATTGCAACCAAAGAACAGTTTTGACATTTAAATAAGATGATGAACAATCCAGACTACTCCTCTTTTACCATGAATTGATTTACGTGGACCCCGAATTAAACAAGTTGAAAAACTTATTCGGGTGTTACCATTTAGTGGTCAATTGTACGGAATATGTACTGTACTGTGCAATCTACTAATAAAAGTTTTAATCAATCAATCAATCTTTTAGTGTTAAGTAAGCTAACGGGCTACAAAGGCTCTTAATTCGACTGCTGACGTGTGCAGTAACTTAATGTGTCATTTCTCGTTCTATTTTGTCAAAATTATGACGGACAAGTGGTATGGATTTTATAACACATTAATGGATTATTAATCTAAACGATCATTTACTGTTAATATCTGCTTACTTTGATTTATCATGTTCTATCTGCACTTCTGTTAAAATGTAAAGATCACTTATTCTTCTCTTTACATACAATTTGGGTATGGATCCGATACCAAGTAGTTACAGATTGATTGATTGATTGATTGATTGGGACTTTTATTAGTAGATTGCACAGGACAGTAAATATTCTGTACAATTGACCACTAAATGGTAACACCCCAATACGTTTATCAACTTGATTAAGTCGGGGTCCACGTTAATCAATTCATGGTACAAATATATACTATCAGCATAATACAGTCATCACACAAGTTAATCATCAGAGTATATACATTGAATTATTTACATTATGTACAATCCGGGGAGTGGGATGTGGAGGGGGTTGGGGCAGGGGGGGGTTAGGTTTGGTTGATATCAGCACTTCAGTCATCAACAATAGTATGAGAAATGGACATTGAAACAGTGTAGGTCTGACTTCGTAGGATATGTAGAATACAGAATCATGGATTGATCATAAAGTTCTCATAATTAATTTAGATCATAATTACCGTATTTTTCGGAGTATAAGTCGCACCTGCCGAAAATGCATAATAAAGAAAAAAAAAAACAACATAAGTCGCACTGGAGTATAAGTCGCATATTTTAGGGAAATTTATTTGATAAAACCCAACACCAAGAATAGACATTTGAAATGCAATTTCAAATAAATAAAGAATAGTGAACAACAGGCTGAATAAGTGTACATTATATGACACATAAATAACCAACTGAGAAGGTGCCTTGTATGTTAACGTAACGTATTATGGTAAGAGTCATTCAAACAACCATAACATATAACATACGTATACACCAAGAATAGACATTTGAAAGGCAATTTAAAATAAATAAAGAATAGTGAACAACAGGCTGAATAAGTGTACGTTATATGACACATAAATAACCAACTGAGAAGGTGCCTGGTATGTTAACGTAACATATTATGGTAAGAGTCATTCAAATAACTATAACATATAGAACATGCTATTCGTTTACCAAACAATCTGTCACTCCTAATTGGTAAATCTGATGTGAATTATATTTATATAGCGCTTTTCTCTAGTGACTCAAAGCGCTTTACATAGTGAAACCTAATATCTAAGTTACATTTAAACCAGTGTGGGTGGCACTGGGAGCAGGTGGGTAAAGTGCCTTGCCCAAGGACACAACGGCAGTGACTAGGATGGTGGAAGCGGGAATCGAACCTACAACCCTCAAGTTGCTGGCACGGCCGCTCTACCAACCGAGCTATGCCGCCCAATCTTATATGTCTAGTCTCTTACGTGAATGAGCTAAATAATATTATTTAATATTTTATGGTAATTTTTTGATAATTTCACACATAAGTTGCTCCTGAGTATAAGTTGCATCCCCGGCCAAACTGAAAAAAACTGCGACTTATAGTCCGAAAAATACTGTAAAGTGTTCTAATACAGAGATGCATTTCCTGAATTTATGAACGATTGAAAAAATAACAACACACTTTGTGATAATCAAAAATATCGAATATACACGGCTCTTGTATTTGGTATCATTACAGTCGATATATGTATACATGTGCCCATTTGTTTACATTCAGGAATGCTACCTTACTGTGTCCTACGACCATGTGTAGTGAAGCATGTTTAGCTATTCCTCGTCCTATGACATTTGTAAGAAACATAGTTTGTCCCCATCGAGGAGAGGATTAGTGACTTAAATGTAGCTAACACGCTGGCCAAGGATATCAGCCGCTAGCTAGCTATGTTTGAAACCCATGACCTAAATCTTTAAACTACATTGCTGCTCAGTGGCGTTGTGGTTAGCGTGTCCGCCCTGAGACTGGAAGGTTGTGAGTTCAAACCCCAGCCGAGTTATACCAAAGACTATAAAAAATAGGACCCATGGCCTCCCTGCTTGGCACTCAGAATCAAGGGTTGGAATTAGGGTTTAAATCACCAAATGATTCCCGAGCGTGGCTGCCGCTGCTTCTCACTGCTCCCCTCACCTCCCAGGGGGTGAACATGGGTATGGGTCAAATGAAGAGGATAATTTCACTAAACGCGTGTGTGTGTGTGTGTGTGTGTGTGTGTGTGTGTGTGTGTGTGTGTGTGTGTGTGTGTGTGTGTGTGTGTGTGTGTGTGTGTGTGTGCGAGCGACTATATTTGGGACTTTATCTTTAACTTAACTTTAAACCGGTGTGGGTGGTACTAGGAGCAGGTGGGTATAGTGTGTCTCAAGCAGTGACTAGAATGGTGGAAGCAGGAATCAAACATGGTACCCTACAGCTTCCCTTTTATTGTTACTTTTTAAGGCAAAATGCGTCCATTCTCTCACTTCTGTTTCCACAATGTTTCGGCTTGTAGGTGCTGTGTGTGTTAACTTGCATTCGCCTCAGTTCATATTACCAGCAATGTCACCATCATGTCCATGAAAAAAAAAAAAGAAGCTTACACCATTATTTTTCAAAGGCAGTTTAATACCTTTTTTACTTCTTTAGTACCACAGTACTTCATAGGGTTATACGGTATTCCGGTATTCGTATAGTACCACGATACTAATGAATCATATTCAGTACTATGATGCCCCCATCGCCGTGTCGTTGATGGTTTACGAGCAGAGGAGCATGTTCGGCAGTGCACAATCACGGAGTACTTACAAATAGACACAGTGTGTAGACAGAAAATGGAGAACGGACGCATTTTGGCTTAAAATGTAAAGATAAAGGTGAAGTTGTAACACTGAAACGCCCTCAGGAAGAGGTGCATTAAGACATGGCTAGCTCGCCAGAAGCTAAAGTCCAGCGCCAGTCGGCAGTGTTTTAGCTACTTCTAAATCACTAATCCTCGCTTCCATGGCGAAAAAGTAAGTTTCTTACACGTATCATCCCTGCAGGACGAGGAATAGCTAAACATGCTTCACTACACACCGTAGCTCAGCGGCGTCAAAATGTAAACAAATGTCATTGGTGGATCCGCTGTAATGATACCAAGTACAAGAGCGTATTTTGTTGACACTACTACGATTACGCCTGTTTTTTTGGCATCACATCATCATCTTTCGTTTTTTTCTAAATGTATATAATGTTTATAAACTCGGGACATATGTCCCTGGACACATGAGGACTTTTAATATGACCAATTTATGATTCTCTATTTACTTGGTGTCGGATTGATACCCAAATTTGTGGTATCATCGAAAAAACTAATGTAAAGCATTCAAACAACATAATAATAAATGATTAATACATTTTAAAAGTTAAAAGTTTAGATAGAACATGTTAAAAGAGAAAGTAAGCAGATATTAACAGTAAATGAACAAGTAGATTAATAATTCATTTTCTATCACTTGTCCTTAATAATTTTGGATAAATTAATAGAATGGAAAATGACACAATATATAACTGCATACGTCAGCAGACTAAATTAGGAGCCTTTGTTTGTTTACTTACTACTTAAAGACAAGTTGTCTTGTATGTTCACTATTTAATTTAAGGACAAACTTGCAATAAAAAACATATGTTTAATTTCTCCTAATATTTGTTGTTTTAAAGACAATAATGCCATTTTCTGTGGTCCCCTTTTTTATAGAGAAGTATCAAAATAATTTTGGTACCGGTACCAAAATGTTGGCATTGGCCCGAATGCAGCTGACATAGGCTCCAGCAACTCCGAAAGGGACAAGCGGTAGAAAATGGATGGATGGGACAACACCATTACTTTATTGGTACAGTAAAACTCTTAAGATGGTTATATAGTTTTTATTTCACTTTGGTTTGAACGCAAACTCCAAAAGTGTTTTTTTTTTGGCCCCTGGCGGCTACTGATGTAGTCATCATATATGACAGCTCAGGCACATTTTTTCTTGTTGAAAAAAAAAAAAAAAGAATAACCAGCCGGAATGGAAAAAAATAGAAATATTAGCCTTAAATGGCAATCATGTGGTTTTAAAATGTGATATTAATGCTTAGTGATTAAAAATGAGGCCAGTCAACACCATAAAGACCCCGAAGGCAAAGCCACCCGTTATCTTCCCTTTTCATCTGACAAGGATTATTGAGTCATGAATTCTTGTCAAGGTTTGATGTGCCCTTGAATGTACGCCTGCTTGCCCGCTTTTGCATCTTTTATCAAGTCCGTGTTAGCTGCAGCAAAAGAGAACTTGGACACCAGGGATTGAACGTGTTCTTAATGGGCTGCAATATTTATATTAATGCTTTATTCTTTCTGCCGGAGTAAGACCTCCATTCAAGCTACACATGATAGCTGTAAGTGTGGCGGGCCCTTCTGGTGAATGACTTAGTTCAATGAAAGTTAGCATAATGAGGCCAAAAACACTCTCACACTTTGAACCTTCAACTTCACATGTAATAACTGTACATTTTTCAATGACATTTTAACAATCTCACCACAATATTTAAACTATTGTGTGAATGCCCAAACATTCACCCATACTGTATAGGATTCTTCACCAAAAAGTAGAGATGTCCGATAATGGCTTTTTTGCTGATATCCGATATTCCGATATTGTCCAACTCTTAATTACAGATTCCGATATCGACCGATACCGATATATGTCGCAGAATTAGCACATTATTATGCCTAATATTGATGTGATGCCCGGCTGGATGCATTAAACAATGTAACAAGGTTTTCCAAAATAAATCAACTCAAGTTATGGAAAAAAATGCTAACATGGCACTGACATATTTATTATTGAAGTCACAAAGTGCATAATTTTTTTTTAACATGCCTCAAAACGGCAGCTTGGAATTTGGGACATGCTCTCCCTGAGAGAGCATGAGGAGGTTGAGGGTGTATATTGTAGTTTCCCGGGAGAGTTAGTGCTGCAAGGGTTTTTGGATATTTGTTCTGTTTTGTTAATGTTGTGTTACAGTGCGGATGTTCTCCCGAAATGTGTTTGTCATTCTTGTTTGGTGTGGGTTCACAGTGTGGCCATAATTGTAACAGTGTTAAAGTTGTTTATACCACCCTCAGTGTGAGACCTGTATGGCTGTTGACCAAGTATGCTTTGCATTCTCGTGCGTGCGTGCGTGTGTGTGTGAAAAGCCATAGATATTATGTGATTGGGCCGGCACAAAAAGGCAGTGCCTTTAAGGTTTATTGGCGCGCTGTACATCTCCCTACGTCCATGTACACAGCAGCGTTTTAAAAAGTCATAAATTGTACTTTTTGAAACAGATACCGATAATTTCCGATATTACAATTTAAAGCATTTATCGGCCGATGATATCGGCAGTCCGATGTTATCGGAATTCTCTACCAAAAACGATTTCTTATTATTCCATTCGATCATAAACGTTCAAGTATCAAAACGAGAGCTTTTCAAACAAAACAAAACAAAACAAAAAATAATCCTAGATTCCCCGGAATTGCGGGTTAATTATTCTTTCTCATTGAAAATGAATGGGCCATTTTTCGAACTTGCACAATTCCCTCATTTCTCAACCGATTCAGCCGTTCCACCATCCAAACACTCTCCTCACCTTGAAAAATTAAACTACCATTATCAAAAAAACTCCGGGAAATTACAAAACCCTATTGTTACCTCAACCTCGAAAGCAAACATAGAACGAGTTTAAAAAGATGTGTTTCTGTCAGGGGGGTTCATCTGTGGAACAGCTTGGAAGATTCCTTAATGTTCCAGTTTCATTCACACATTTAAAAAAAAACAAAAAACTTTAAGACCAATGTTTTGGAAAAATATATCACTTTTGAATCAACACAGTAGTTTATACTTTGATCAATGTTAATTACAGAGTAAATGTGGGATATAAATAACAATGGAAGTATAATTGTTTATATATAGTATATTATTGGTACAAATGTATAACTAACACATGTACAGGGATATTTTACGTCTTCACTGTGTATATAATTGATAAGTGTTTTTGTTGTGTAAAGGAAATTTTTATATTTTCAGGAAGCTCATCTTGTATTTGAGATTTTTATAGGGTTCGACGAAATAAGTGCTCAACTTTAGCTAAACCCTTTCAGTCTGAAACATTGTCAATTTATGAATGTACAACAGTTTATGTAAAACTGTGTATTTTGTTGACCACTGACCAAAGAGAAAATAATAAACTAAACTAAACCTGGAAAGTTTTCGCAATCCACATCGTTTTTACCATTCCACCTCCAAAACATTCTTTTTAAGTGGGACAACAAAACAACCTTTTTTTTCCTGCACAAATCGTTTTCGTGACGTTTTTTTTTTTTTTTTAGAAATTCCAGGAATCTTGAAATACCCATTTAAATTTGAACTGTTAGTATATCAACAGTTTAACCGTTTTGAAAAATTATAACTCCAACCGATACATATCATTTAGAACAATTATTGTATTACACATTTTTTAAGAATGACTTTTTCCCAAAATTCCCATATTTCTACGAAATTTCTATTCAAATTAGTTGACGTATTCATAGTTATCTATTCATCCATTTACTACCGCTTGTCCCTTTCGGGGTCGCGGGGGGTGCTGGAGCCTATCTCAGCTGCACATGGGCGGAAGGCGGGGTACACCGACAACATTCACACTCGCATTCACACACTAGGGCCAATTTAGTGTTGCCAATCAACCTATCCCCAGGTGCATGTCTTTGGAAGTGGAAAGAAGCCGAAGTACCCGGAGGGAACCCACACAGTCACGGGGAGAACATGCAAACTCAACACAGAAAGAGCCCGAGCCTGATGACTGTTTTTGTAGGAAATTCCTATTCAAATGAATTAATGTCTTCATAGTTATACAATGCACAAAATTCTCAGAATTTTGCACCACTTTTTACCCTTTCAACCATCAACCCACAAGTTTATGACTTTGATTATCAAATATCTTGTCTTTGTAGTGCATTCAATTGAATATGGGTATAAAAGGATTTGCAAATTATTGTATTCCGTTTATATTTAAATCTAACAACATTTTCCCAACTCACATGGAAACGGGGTTTGTAAATGTACGGCGACACATGTTCCTGGCCACTTGTCAGCCAAGGGGACTAAAAATACAGTGTCAGCCAGAGGGGTTCAGCGTTTGTGATCGGTATTAAGAGACATTAGTCGGCAATGATGATCCGTACTTTTTTACGAAAATCGTCTGATACTCGTCAATACGCACATCCCTCGTTCATCCACCACTGCTTTTAAACGATACAAAATATTTATGGGCGGCTTTTTTTTTGGTTTTGTTTCGCAAATGTTGCTGCAAATTTATGTAGTCATGAACAGTTGCCCATCACATCTGCATACATAGTGTTTATTATTCATATGCAGGTGTACATTACTGCTGCCCATTCCCATTGCCTCGTGTAAATATGTACATACTCTAGACCAGGCTTGGGCAATTATTTTGACTCGGGAAGGGGGGGCACATTTAGAGAAAAAAAATGTGTCTGGGGGCCGGCATATTTTTTAGGAAAACTAATACAAAACCTCACTAATGTCTGATTGAATGCTAAAAACGTTATGACAGACCGCCTTAAACGTTATGGAATTTTACATTTTTCTATGAAGTATAAAACACTGAATATTGCCAAATATGACCGTCACACTTTTCGATCGACACATTTTACAATCAAGTGAAACGCAACGCAGATGCAACAAACAGGAAAGTATGAACACGAAGGGTACAAAATAAACCCACCTACAATCTGATACATCACTAAACTTTAGAACTTGGTTGTGAAAGTCTCCTTCCGCGTCTGTGGAAACGCTTCCCGCCCACACTGTTTGGCGCCTCGTCTGAGCTGCTGTGCCATAGATTATCATAGTAACTAATTAGATTACCATAGTAACTAATTAGATTACCATAGTAACTGGTATATCATCCAAAAGCACAGATTCCAACCATTGATATAATTTGTATAGTTGAAGACTTGTGGTCATTAGAAAAAATTACTGCACACCATAATGGCAGCTACACTTTCCATCTTAAAGATCTAAAAAAAAATTTTTGGTAATGTCTGGCGGGGCAGATTGAAAAGCTTATCGTGCTGCATGTGGCCCCAGGGCCTTAATTTGCCCAGATCTGCTCTAGACTCTCTCACACTGTTTTGTGTTTTTTGTTGTTGTATTTTTTTCATGATTCTTTTTGCTGCTGTGAAATCTGAATTTAGTGTTGCCCTAGTGTGTGAATGTGAGTGTGAATGTTGTCTGTCTATCTGTGTTGGCCCTGCGATGAGGTGGCGACTTGTCCAGGGTGTACACCGCCTTCCGCCCGATTGTAGCTGAGATAGGCGCCAGCGCCCCCTGCGACCCCGAACGGGAATAAGCGGCAGAAAATGGATGGATGGATGGAAATCTGAATTTTCTCATTGTGTGACTAATAGTGGTTGGAGGGTTCCGTTATCGTGACCAAAATGATCACGGTTATTATCGCGGTATTATCGAATATGTTTGAAAAGTACTTATACACAGCACGTTTTTTTTAAATAACCAAAATAAATAAGCACACTTTTGGAAAAGCCACAATTTTGCATGTTTTTTTTACTATGTTTCACTGATAGTGTTCTAGTCTTATGATATTATCTGTTTTAATGGATAGTATTTTATTATCTTAAATATTGGTTTGTACTGTTGCACTTTAAGATTTATTTAAATAAAAAGTGGCTAACAAATACAATTGATTGATTGATTGAAACTTTTATTAGTAGATTGCACAGTTCAGTACATATTCCGTACAATTGACCACTAAATGGTAACACCCGAATAAGTTTTTCAACTTTGTTAAGTCGTGGTCCACGTTAATCAATTCATAGAACAAATATACAGTATACTATCAGCATAATACAGTCATCACACAAGTTAATCATCAGAGTACATACATTGAATTATTTACATTGTTTACAATCCGGGGGGTGGGATAAGGAGGGTTTGGTTGATATCATCACTTCAGTCATAAACAATTGCATCATCAGAGAAATGGACATTGAAACAGTGTAGGTCTGCCTTAGTAGGATATGTACAGCGAGCAGAGAACATAGTGAGTTCAGATAGCATAAGAACAAGTATATATATTAGAAATAATTAGATTATTTACATTTGGTTATTTACAATCCGGGGAGATGGGATGTGGTGGGGGGATGGTGTTAGTCAAGGGTTGAAGTTGCCAGGTGGCGTTTCAGTGCAGTTTTGAAGGAGGATAGAGATGCACTAACTTTTATACCTGTTGGGAGTGCATTCCACATTGATGTGACATAGAAGTAGAATGAGTTTAGACCTTTTTTAGATCGGAATCTGAGTTTAACATGGTTTGTGGAGCTCCCCCTGGTGTTGTGCTTATGGCGGTCATTTACGTTATGGAAGTAGTTTGACATGTACTTCGGTAAAAGGGTGGTGTAGCGTATTTTATAGACTAGGCTCAGTGCAAGTTGTTTTACTCTGTCCTCCACCCTGAGCCAGCCCACTTTGGAGAAGTGGGTAGGAGTGAGGTGTGATCTGGGGTGGAGGTCTGGAGGTACCCTGACTACCTTGTTCTGGGATGTTTGGAGTCTAGATTTGAGGGTTTTGGAGGTGCTGGGGTACCAGGAGGTGCAAGCGTAATCGAAAAAGGGTTGAGTGAGTGTTCCCGCTAGAATCTTCAAGGTGCTTTTGTTGACCAGAGAGGAGATTCTGTAGAGGAATCTCGTTCTTTGGTTGACCTTTTTGATTACCTTGGTTGCCGTTTTATCACAGGAAAGATTAGCCTCTATAATTGAACCTAGGTAGGTGACCTCATCTTTCCTGGTGATAAGAATGTCACCCACTTTTATAGTGAAGTCACTGACTTTCTTGAGATTGATTCGGGACCCAAATAGGATGGATTCTGTTTTACCTAAGTGTATGGATAGCTTGTTGTCAGCGAGCCAGGTACAAATACCAAGGAGTTCAGCACTAAGGATTTTTTCCACCTGTGACTTGTCCTTGCCGGATACCAGCAGGGCCGAGTCATCCGCAAACAGGAACAATTCACAGTCGCATGTTGCTGATGGCATGTCATTTACGTATATTAGGAACAGTAAAGGCCCTAGTATACTGCCTTGGGGGACTCCAGAGCTTACTGAGAGGGAGGGGACATGCTGCTGTTCACTTCTACTACTTGTTTCCTCCCCTCCAATTAAGATTGCATCCAGCTCAATGAGGTTTTATCGAATCCGATAGCTCTGAGCTGATCCAACAGTATAGCGTGGTTAACGGTGTCAAAGGCCTTCTGAAGGTCCAGCATGACCATGCCGCAGTATTTGCCCCGGTCCACCTCATATTTGATGTGGTCGGTCGGATAGAGGCGGCTTGTGTCAGTGGAGTGGTTAGTTCTGAAGCCGGATCTATTGAAGCCAATCTATTGCTTTATTATTATTTTTGGTGGGAGTTGCGGTGTCCTACTCTAATCTGTTCTGGAATGCACCATGAAACACCTCTGGTACGTATTCTTCTGAGTATAGAACGATCACTCTGTTGTAAGTTGAATATGTTTGTTGCTCAGACAGCAATCTGTTTTGTCGTTGCGTAATGGGGAAAGTCTTCAATGTCTCTTGGTGTAAGCATTTCATCCGGCGAGGTAGCGCCAGTCAGTTTGTGAGTTTATTAAAGTGTGGTTATCAATCACGTTCCTTTGACGAGTTTAATTCAAAATGGTAATAGTAAACGGTTATCATTAATACAGTATATCTTTACCTCCCTATTCAGGACAAGCTGCTGTGAGACATGAAGCTGGATCATCGTACTCCTTGGCTGGCTAAAATCATCCTGTCGTTCACGGTGGGACTGATTACCGAAAATTGGACAAGGCGTGGGCGCTGGAAGACCTCAGAGCTTTCTTCTTGAAGAAGGTAATGATCTGCAGGTTCACATACAGTGACTTTGGTCCGACTTTCACTTCCTCTATTTAGTCAAGTTTGATGTGTCCAAAGTACTGACAAATTGTTTTTCCAGCCTTTTTGAGGCAGAAACATTTGCAAATGTGATTTTTGTTTTATTCCCTCTAACAAAAGACAGTATTTGTTTTTGGAAGTACCTTTAACTTCAGAATAGCCACAAACATCTGCTGAAGCTCATACATCGATGTTACTAGGGTTGTAACTCAGGATGCGGTGAAACTCTTGACAGTTTTGAATTTAAAAGTGATTAAGACGCGATTTATAACTGCACTTTGATAAACTAATCCACTAACATGATGCTAATTAATGCTAACATGAAAACAAGAGTCATTAACATCTTTCCCTGTTAAGAAAGGACATACCCAATCAAAACTTAAACAAATTACTGTGTGAGCAACCAAGATAATAACATTGAACCTACAAACTGTGCAGTGATCATTATATACTCGGAAGAATGTGTCACAGAGGCCTTTTTACGGTGCGTTCAAGGACCGCCGAACAGAATTTTACACCAAAACACCCGCTGGGACACACTTATCACTGAAACATAAGAAACCCAAAACATGCAAAATAGTGGGCTTTCTGAAATTGGGTCTGTTTATTTTAGTAAACTGAAAAAATATAAGGATTTCAGTGTGTATGAGTACTTTTTGAGCATATTCAACAAGACCGCGATAGAAGGCCTTTGTTTGTACTTTGAATGCTAATTTGAGAAAGAGAACAAAGAGCTAAGGTATAGTTTCCCTAATATTTATTCATGCTCTATGACTCGTGATGAAAAATCTGAGTGATATGCGGGCACAAAAGCCTTTTTTAGCATGATTTAAAGGTGTAAATCTGTCTATTTTGCATGAACTGTTTCGAATGACTAAGTTTCCGACTTGCCAGAGATTAATTCAATGGTCATACGACCAGTAAGTAACTGCCTGCTGCTTAATTGTTCCTCATGACGCACAGTTAATGATCACTTGAAGATGTTTGACTCAAAGTTAGGCGAGAAACAGCCGGATTATTCACGTCCTATTGCAAACCCAGGTCTGGAGAAAGGGGAACAAGAAGACATTTATTGTAATTCCTCATTGAATAATGCATTAATTTTAAATTACAAATTTCAGCCTATGCAGAATGTGGCTATTTATGATTGTGTGCAATTTGGTGCAGATCCAAATGAAGATTGTTGGGCTCTTGCGGGAGTCTGTGACTGCCATTCTAGCTGGACTATTTGATTGTAGAATTGCATAGTGATAGACTAATGAGGTCCATATGCTGCTGTGACAGGGAGTGCAGCACCTTCACGTTCATACTCAGTCTTGGTTGACACCAAGAGCATTATTTGGCACACTAATCCAGCGTCCAACGTGGCCGAATTCAAAAATCTAATTTACAATCCCATTTGGGGGTCCCTATATTAACAGTGCACCTGTTGATTGCCAGTGCCGCTCTCCTCACGCACCCACCTGATGGCAGACACGCACGCACACACACACACACACACACACACACACACACACACACACACACACACACACACACACACACCCACACACCCATGCTGCCTGCTCTTTCTAAAATGGTTTCTCTCGCATAGTTTCCATAGCAACAGTCCAGACCTTGTGTTCTGTTGTTTCTCCGCAGACATAGAGCAGATAATTTATCAAAATGAGGGTCTTTGATGATGAAGGAAGAAAACTTCCCAAGATTTACATAATGAAGGGATGCTGCTGCTGATCAGCTGCCTCCTCGTACTGATTATTGCTTTTTGATGAATTTCTGTCCCTTTTATACTTGTCGCTATCTCGGCTGCAGCGGGCTATTGTGTCGTTCATCAATGTATCAATCTAAATAGGTCGGTCTTTGTCTCACTGTAGCCATAAAATGTAGTCAAAATCCATGGTGCCTGAGGATGAGCCTCAATGAGCTTGAGGTCATACTTGTAGATATTGTGTGTCGGTGGATTCATGGATCGCACACCTTTGTGAGTTCTTAAGCCATACTTCCCAACCTTGAGACGTCCGATTCCGGGGGGTTGGGGGTGGCGGGGTGGAGGCGGGGTTGGGGGCGTGGTTAAGAGGGGTGGCGTATAATTCACCAACTCGAGTATCCATCCATCCATCCATCTTCTTCCGCTTATCCGAGGTCGGGTCGCGGGGGCAGCAGCCTAAGTAGGGAAGCCCAGACTTCCCTCTCCCCAGCCACTTCGTCTAGCTCTTCCCGGGGGATCCCGAGGCGTTCCCAGGCTAGCCGGGAGACATAGTCTTCCCAACGTGTCCTGGGTCTTCCCCGTGGCCTCCTACCGGTTGGACGTGCCCTAAACACCTCCCTCGGGAGGCGTTCGGGTGGCATCCTGGCCAGATGCCCGAACCACCTCATCTGGCTCCTCTCGATGTAGAGGAGCAGCGGCTTTATTTTGAGTTCCTCCCGGATGACAGAGCTTCTCACCCTATCTCTAAGGGAGAGCCCCGCCACACGGCGGAGGAAACTCATTTCGGCCGCTTGTACCCGTGATCTTATCCTTTCGGTCATGACCCAAAGCTCATGACCATAGATGAGGATGGGAACGTAGATCGACCGGTAAATTGAGAGCTTTGCCTTCCGGTTCAGCTCCTTCTTCACCACAACGGATCGGTACAACGTCCGCATTACTGAAGACGCCGCACCGATCTGCCTGTCGATCTCACGATCCACTCTTCCCCCACTCGTGAACAAGACTCCTAGGTACTTGAACTCCTCCACTTGGGGCAGGGTCTCCTCCCCAACCCGGAGATGGCACTCCACCCTTTTCCGGGAGAGAACCATGGACTCTGATTTGGAGGTGCTGATTCTCATTCCGGCCGCTTCACACTCGGCTGCAAACCGATCCAGTGAGAGCTGAAGATCCCGGCCAGATGAAGCCAACAGGACCACATCGTCTGCAAAAAGCAGAGACCTAATCCCCGCGGCCACCAAACCGGAACCCCTCAATGCCTTGACTGCGCCTAGAAATTCTGTCCATAAAAGTTATGAACAGAATCGGTGACAAGGGCAACCTTGGCGGAGTCCAACCCTCACTGGAAACGTGTCCGACTTACTGCCAGCAATGCGGACCAAGCTCTGACACTGATCGTACAGGGATCGGACTGCCATAATAAGACAGTCCGATACCCCATACTCTCTGAGCACTCCCCACAGGACTTCCCGAGGGACACGGTCGAATGCCTTCTCCAAGTCCACAAAGCACATGTAGTCTGGTTGGGCAAACTCCCATGCACCCTCAAGAACCCTGCCGGATGTTGTGGATAGGTGGAAGGAATACTTCGAAGACCTCCTCAATCCCACCAACACGTCTTCCTATGAAGAAGCAGTGCCTGGGGAATCTGTGGTGGACTCTCCTATTTCTGGGGCTGAGGTTGCTGAGGTAGTTAAAAAGCTCCTCGGTGGCAAGGCCCCAGGGGTGGATGAGATCCGCCCAGAGTTCCTTAAGGCTCTGGATGCTGTTGGGCTGTCTTGGTTGACAAGACTCTGCAGCATCGCGTGGACATCGGGGACGGTACCTCTGGATTGGCAGACCGGGGTGGTGGTCCCTCTCTTTAAGAAGGGGGACCGGAGGGTGTGTTCCAACTATCGTGGGATCACACTCCTCAGGCTTCCCGTTAAGGTTTATTCAGGTGTACTGGAGAGGAGGCTACGCTGGATAGTCGAACCTCGGATTCAGGAGGAACAGTGTGGTTTTCGTCCTGGTCGTGGAACTGTGGACCAGCTCTATACTCTCGGCAGGGTTCTTGAGGGTGCATGGGAGTTTGCCCAACCAGTCAACTCGAGTATTTCATATATATTTCATATATATATATATATATATATATATATATATATATATATATATATATATATATATATATGTATATGTATATGTATGTATGTATGAAATACTTGACTAAGTGAATTCTAGCTATATATATGTTATTATATATATAAATAAAAGAAATAGTTGCATTTCAGACAGCACCTATAAAATACACGGTAATAAAAACACAGTTGTTCTACTAACTGTTTCTGTGCTTGAGGGTAACTAAAAAACCAACACTTACCTTTCACTACTTGAGTAACCTTTGTTGTGCCATTTGCGTATTGGCGAGCCATCTACGAATCCGGGAACATCCTTCACGGATTTGTTGTAGACATCCGCAAATGAGAACGGGATGTTGCTTCCAGCTATCAGCATAGCCATCTTTGTCTCAGCATAAGATACACCATCGGGTCTCCATTTTGTGAGGTGGGCCATAATACTGGGTTGTGAACGATGCTGCGCTGCAGACGCTTTGTGCTTTGCTGACTGACCGTTCATGGCTGAGTATATCCGTTCACGTGCTCAATGGAGAAGTCTGTTCTACAAAATTTACAAGCAACATACCCCTTCCCCTTTCAAAGTCTTTCTGGATTAACTGAAATTCTTGTTTCCAATCGTTCCGGAACTTGCAAGCGTTTTGCTCGTCGACGGTGTAATATATTGGGTTGGAGTCAATAACCAGGTGACGTGATGAAGTTAGGTTTCTTTACTTTGGGCTTCAGAACAGACATTCTATTCTATGTACAGTAGATGGCAGTATTGTCCTGTTTAAGATTGTCACAACATTGAGTCAGCTGGAGTGGGCGTGGCCTCCAGCTCTTTCGGGAGATTTTTGGGAGAAAATTTGTCCCGGGAGGTTTTCAGAAGAGGCGCTGAATTTCGGGAGTCTCCCGGAAAATCCGGGAGGGTTTGCACCTTGTCGAAGTTAGCAATTAATTGACCTTTAATGTCAGTGCCTTTTAGAAATTTACCCAAATATTTTGTAAGTTGTGTTTAGTGAATTTGGATTATTACTTTGTCTTCCATCTCTGAGAATAGCAGGCTTGTTGTGACTGAGCTGTCGTCTGCGCCTCTGATGGCAGTGCAGTCTCTCATTAGTGCTCATGGGAGCTCCTTTGGATCAAGTTTAAGTGATTGTTCCACGACACACTTAAAAAAATAAAAAAACGCAGATAACCGTCATGACGCAAAACTCTAGTCATTTAATATGGCAACTTTGGGGCTGTTAAGAAACACTAAATTAAATCTTAAAACATTGTGGTAGTTAAATTTTTAGCTCAAACAAAGTAAAAAAATATCTGGAATCCCTCATTTCTGAGGAGAAAAATCAAAAATCAAAGAAACACTCCAACACACTTTGTTGCACCAACCTCTGGCTTTTATAACAGCTTGCAGTCTCTGAGGCACGGATTGAACCCGTGACAAACTGTACTCTTGCTCCAACTTTCTCTGATTGCTGTTGCGATCAGCTTTGCAGGCTGGAGTCTTGTCATGGACTATTTTCTTTCATTTCCATCGTAAATTTTAAATTGGATTTTGAATTTGATCCCGTTTGAACTTCAAAATGTTCTGAACATTCAGGAAACATGGGCTCATTCAACCTCTCCCAAGAGTATGGGTTTAACCTAATAACACTACCTACACGGTTGTGTGATTCCACCCAATCAACCATAGATCTCATCCTCACATCAGACCGGCATAATATTAAAAATAGTGGGGTCATGATCTGTGGTCTTAGCGACCACTATATAACCTTCTGCACGCGCAAAATAAGTAAACCTAAAGCCAATGGCCACATAACAGCTCAATCCAGATCCATTAAAACATACTCCAGTGATAATTTCAACCTCAAATTAGGTGAGTGGGACTGGTCCCCTGTGCTCGCGAGCAACCTGGTTGAAGATGCTTGGGATCGCTTCAAAACAGAGTTCCTAGCGATACTAAATGATATGGCTCCCGTGAGAACAGTCAGGATCAAAGCCTGCTCTGAATCATGGATCAATCCAGACCTATTAGCTGCCATCGGGCATCTGGTCAGGATGCCATCCGAACGCCTCCCGAGGGTAGGAGGCCACGGGGAACCGGTAGGAGGCCACGGGGAAGACCCAGGACACGTTGGAAAGACTATGTCTACCGGCTGGCCTGGGAACGCCTCGGGATCCCCCGGGAAGAGCTAGACGAAGTGGCTGGGGAGAGGGAAGTCTGGGCTTCCCTGCTTAGGCTGCTACCCCCGCGACCCGACCTCAGATAAGCGGAAGAAGATGGATGGATGGATGGATGGAAAAGACAGAGACAGAAAATACTTTGAATACCAAAAGTGTAAAACCAAATTAAATAAATAACCCAATAATAATCACTCCTTTCAACGCTCAAAAAGCAATGCAATAAATGAAGAAATAAGATAAACAACCTGATTAAATCCTTAAAAAATTTTTTTTTATCAACGACAAAATAGAGGAAAACACAAATAAGCCATGTGAGCTCTGGAAAATTCTCTGCAACCAGCTTCCTGGATGCAGCCAGAAACTTAAAACCAGACTCACCAACATCAACATCAAGGAGGGTGAATCCCTTATTACAGACAAAATGGAGGTAGCAAGCAGACTTAACACCTTTTTCACCAGCATAGCCACAACTCTCGTTAACAAGCTGTGCCATCCCTCTGGTCACTTTGGTGTAGAACACATTAAAACCTTCTACAGAAAGCTAGGAGTAATCAACAATAATTTCAAATTAGAAATGGTCTCAGTCAACGAGGTGCTTAATAAATTAAGCGCGCACCACCCAAACAAGGCCACCGGCCTTAACAATATCCCCTCCAGATTCCTCATGGGCTCTGCCACCACCATAGCCCCAATAATCACACACATAATAAACCTCTCAATCAAACAAGGCCAAGTACCCAAGGATTTCAAGATAGCAAGAGTAACCCCCCTTTATAAAAAAGGAAGCAAATTAGAACCTGGTAACTACCGACCTGTTTCAATTCTCAGTTCCATTTCCAAAGTAATGGAAAAAATAGTTAATGAACAGGTTGATGGATACCTTGCTACTAATAAACTAATGTTCAAATTCCAATCTGCAAATACTGCGGAATGGTCATGCTGGACATTCAGAAGGCCTTTGACACCGTTAACCACGCTGTACATTTGGATAAGCTCAGAGCAATCGGATTCGATAAAACCTCATCGAGCTGGATGCAATCTTACTTGGAGGGGAGGAAACAGGTGGTAGAGGTGAACGGCACCGTGTCCCCTCCCCTCTCAGTAAGCTGTGGAGTCCCCCAAGGCAGTATACTAGGACCTTTACTGTTCCTAATATACATAAATGACATTCTATCAGCATACAACTGTGAATTGTTCCTGTTTGCGGATGACTCGGCCCTGCTGGTATCCGGCAAGGACAAGTCTCAGAGCTGGACTCCTTAATATTTGCACCTGGCTCGCTGAAAACAAGCTATCCATATACTTAGGTAAAACGGAATCCATCCTATTTGGGTCCCATATCAACTTTGAGAAAGTCAGTGACTTCACTATAAAAGTGGGTGACATTGTTATCACCTATCTAGGTTCCATTCTAGAGGCTAATCTTTTTCTGTGATAAAATGGCAACCAAGGTAATCAAAAAGGTCAACCAAAGAATGAGATTCCTCTACAGAATCTCCTCTCTGGTCAACAAAAGCACCTTGAAGATTTTAGCGGGAACTCTCATTCAACCCTTTTTCGATTACGCTTGCACCTCCTGGTACCCCAGCACCTCCAAAACCCTCAAATCTAGACTCCAAACATCCCAGAATAAGCAAGTCCGGTTACTTTTAGACCTCCACCCCAGATCACACCTAACTCCAACCCACTTCTCCAAAGTGGGCTGGCTCAGGGTGGAGGACAGAGTAAAACAACTTGCACTGAGCCTAGTCCATAAAATCCGCTACACCTCTGATACCGAAGTACATGTTAAACTACTTCCATAACGTAAATGAGCGCCATAACCTCAACACCAGGTGGAGCTCCAAAAAACCACGTTAAAACCAGATTCCCATCCAACAAAGGTCTTAACTCATTCTCTTTCTATGCCACATCAATGTGGAATGCACTCCCAACAGGTGTAAAAGTAAGTGCATCTCTATATTCCTTCAAAACCGCTCTAAAACAACACCTCCAGGCAACTTCAACCCTTTACTAATACCCTCCTCCATTCACATCCCATCTCCCCGGATTATAAATAACCTAATGTAAATAATCAAATGTACTTCTAATTATTTACTTGCTCTTATGCTATCTGAACTCACTATGTTCTCTGCTCGCTGTACATATCCTACTAAGTCACACCAACACCGTTTCAATGTCCATTTCTCTGTTGATGCAATTGTTGATGACTGAAGTACTGGTATCAACCAAAGCTCCTCATCCCACCCCCCGGATTGTAAATAATGTAAATAATTCAATGTACATACTATGATGGTTAACCTTTGTGATGACTGTGTTATGCTGATAGTATATATTTGTACCATGAATTGATTAACGTGGACACCGACTTAAACTGTCACACCTATGGATCATGTTTTGTTTTGTCATGTAATGTTTTTGATTTAGGACATTCAGTCACGTTTTGCACTTCCTGGTTTTGTTTGCTTCCATGCCAACTCATTAGTTTTCACCTGTCACGTCCCTGTTCTCAGCCTCACACCTGTTTTCACTAATGATCAGAACTATTTAAGTCACTCTTTTTCTTGTCTTCGTCCCGGGATCTTCTCACACTCGCACACACCCCATCCATTGTGTTCAAACCTTCACGTCCTCATCCACAGTTTCATGCCGAGTAAGTTTATGTATTTATGCCACAGTGCTAGTTTTGTTTTGTCTGTTCATAGTTCATTCAGGCCAATCGAGCAAGTGTTTTTGTTTCCTGTTTATATTTTGTAGCCAAGTTTTATACCTCCTTGTGAGCGCCCTTAGTTTGATTATTTTTGATTATAGTGTTTAAATAAAACAAACATATACGTGAATTCTTGCCTGCCTCGTCCTGTAATCCCGCTGCGTCGAAGGAACACACACAATCCATGTCCAGTTATGACATAAACAAGTTGAAAAACTTATTCGGGTGTTATCATTTAGTGGTCAATTGTACGGAATATGTACTGAAATGTGCAATCTACTAATAAAAGTATCAATCAATCAATCAAAACCGTAATTCATTTTTTTTCCAGAAGTTTATTTTTTTCTTCCGACTACTCTACCCACATTTTTCAACCAGTTTTAACTGTTTTACCAATAAAACATTTGTCTTAGTCAGGAAAATTTGGTCATTTATTTTATAATCCTGAACAATTTCTACGTTTTCCGGTTATCACGTTTTTCCACAACATTGGTCAATGTAATTGGTACTACTGCCACCATTTTTATTTGCTGTTTTAACTTTTTTTCCCCGAGACTAACTTTGACTCCAAGTAAATGTTTCACACAATTAGTTTGTTGAAATAAATATATATATACATGTATTTAGCTCCGAAATTAGGAAAACATGCAGTACTGTTGAAGCAATGCATTATGGGCACCGACATGTCACCCTGACCTGTTGCATTAAAAGTACGCAGTGATGGCAATCTTTGTAATTCAATGCATTATTACTTTTGCTTCAATAAATTTAGTTTAGAGTTAGTTCATGTTACGTGTTAGACGCTAGTCCCCTAGAATGGAGTATTGATTTTGTTTAGCTAGGAATGTCACTATCTAACCTATAATTCTTAGTAATGGTGTCTACTTTCGCAAGTGAAAGTTCTATACTATCCGGAAATATACTTCATTGTAAAGGAAAAACATTGATTTATACCCAAAATTTGCCAAAAATGTAGTACTGTTGCAGCTGTACACCTATGATTTCTATAGTTAGTTATTTATACTGTTACAACATACATTTGATATGTCAATATTCATACTACTTTCAGTATAGCTTCTAAGATTAAACATTCAAACTATTTTACAGTCATTCTACATTCCACTAGTATTTCAGTTTAGCTTCAGCGCCTCAAAATTAAATTACTTTTAGCATTCAAACCATTTCTACAGTCAGTCTCATTCCATCCGCATTTCAGTTCAGCTTTAGCAAGGGGGCATTCAAGTTAAATTTCTACAGAAATTGCTTCATTTAGTTTGTTTTGCTGTACACCTTCTTTTTTCGCAACATAGCTTTCAGTTTTCTGTCTTGACGTTTTGACGTTTTCCTTGGTGTCTACCTGTATGCTTGCTTTTACACAAACTTACCATGTTTTTCGTACTTGGTTCAGGTTTTAGACACAGCTGACTGAACAATCAGCATCTTTTGCAACATTGCGTGACGATTTACCCTCTTAAAGAAGTTTGATTATCCTCTCCTTTGTTCCTATTGGCTTGTCTCTTGTGTTGGAGAAAAGATTCTTGTCAATGCACCTGGTGCAACAGTTCTCCGAGGTGTGAACACTTTTTTTTTTTTTACTTTCAGAGATTTAACAGCTGTTAGTTTTGCAAGGTGATTCCATATATTTTTAATTCTGCTTAATCTAAAAATGACCTTTTTACTGACTACCACAATTTGTTCTCTTGATTTCTTTTAGTGCATATCGTAGCCAGAAAAATGCCATTCAAAATGACGATAGTTTTGTCTTTTATGTGCTTTTTTTTTTTTTTACAAAGTTAAACAACTGAATGAACATCCTCCAAATCGGGAAGAGTTGTAGTAGCTACTAATTTTAAATAATTAGTTTTCCCCCCTAAAAGTCCTCCTGTGTCAAAGAAATTATTCCCTCAGTTTGTAGACATAAAAAAAATTTGGCGAAAATCAAATCTGAATTTGAACTCTGGTACTGATCATACTACTCTTGGTATCAACCACAATTTTATGCATCAATCGGCCCTCCCATTACGTGTTGTGTAATTTTGGCCGTGTCTGTGCAATGATGTAACTGTTCTTGGATTAATAAGACTCTAGAGATAATACAATTGTTAATTTCCTGTTAATCACCGCTAACTGTCTGTGGTTCCATCTCGACCCATTAAAAGTCAGTAGGTATTTCTTGGTGTCTCAGACAAGCTTAAAGCCTATTTGAATGTCCTGTCTTGCTCATAGTGTGTAACATGTTAGCCTTGTTCTCAGCACATCACAAGGCTGCAGCTATTGTTTATTGTATCGTGTACTCTATCGATTAGTTCAGGGGTGGCCAAACCCACCGACATTCTTAACTTGGCCTGCGAGATGTCATGAGTTTCACTTACTTGCAATGAGATTGCTATTATTTTGATAGACTAACAATTTTGATGGTATTATATCGCCATCCTGTGGTAACGTGGGTAATACAGGTCAATTACATTTAATTTCACTCTGACTTCAATTGTGCGCCGCATTGACTTAAATGACCCAATGCAGAAAACCTTCCCTAGTCATGGTGCAAAAAAAAAATAAAAAATCCAACCAACACAAAATGTCAACACACATGGTCACAAATTACACAACCTGCTAAATTACAAACATTTCAATCAAATACAAAGCATGATGGGGAACATGCAAAACACTATCCACACTTATCCATGTTTGGCACTGTTTAGCTGCTTGATATTTTTGTATTGATTACACACCTTTAAGGAAGTTGTCGTGAGAGGTGGGAATCTTTGCAAAAAATATATTATTGATGCATCTCTAATTTAAGTACAAAACCTAAAACCATTGTAGTTGGCCCGTTGTGTAAACCGTAAATAAAAACCGAATACAATGATTTGCAAATCCTTTTCAATCTATATTCAATTGAATACACTGCAAAGACAACATACTTAACGTTTGAACTGGTAAAAAATATTTTTTGCAAATATTAACTCATTTGGAATTCGATGCCAGCAACATGTTTATAAAAAACTGGCACAAATGGCAAACAAGACTGAGAAAGTTAAGGCATGCTCATCAAACACTTGTTTGGAACATCCCACAGGTAAACAGGCTAATTGGGAACGGGTGGGTGCCAAGTTTGGGTATAAAAGCAGCTTCCGTGAAATGCTCAGTCATTCAAGAACAAGGATGGGGCGAGGGTTACCACTTTTTGAACAAATGTGTGAGCAAATTGTTGAACAGTTTAAGAACAGCTTTTTTCAACCAGCTATTGCAAGAAATTTAGGGATTTCACCATCTATGATCCGTAATATCATCCAAAGGTTCAGAGAATTTGGAGAAATCACTGCACATAAGTGGCAATGCCCGTGACCTTTGATCACTCAGGCGGTACTGCCTCAAAAGCCGACATCTGTGTGTAAAGGATATCACAAAATGGGCTCAGGAACACTTCAGAAAACCACTATCAAGAACTACAGTTTGTCGCTACATCTGTAAGTGGAAGTTAAAACTCTACTATGCAAAGCGAAAGCCATTCATCAACAACACCCAGAAACGCCGCCGGCTTGACTGTGCCCAAGCTCATCAAAGATGGATTGATGCAAAGTGGAAAAGTGTTCTGTGGTCTGACGAGTTCACATTTCAAATTGTTTTTGGAAACTGGGGACGTTGTGTCCTCCAGAACAAAGAGGAAAAGAACCGTCTGGACTGTTTTAGGTGCAGAGTTCAAAAGCCAGCATCTGTGATGGTATGGGGGTGTATTAGTGCCCAAGACATGGGTAACTTACACATCTGTGAAGGCACTATTAATGCTGAAATGTACATACAGGTTTCGGAACAACATATGTTCCCATCCAAGCAACTTCTCTGATGCCCTGCTTATTTCAGCAAGACAATGCCAAGCCACATGTAACAACAGCGTGGTTTCATTGTAAAAGAGTGCGGGTAGTAGACTGGCTTGCCTGTAGTCCAGACCTGTCTCCCATTGAAAATGTGTGGCGCCTTATAAAGCCTAAAATACCACAACGGACTGTTGAACAACTTCAGCTGTTAATTGCAAGCAAGAATGGGGAAGAATTCCACCTGAAAAGCTTCAAAAATTGGTCTCCTCAGTTCCCAAACATTTACTGAGTGTTTTTAAAAGAAAAGGCCATGTAACACAGTGGTAAAAATGCCCCTGTGCCTACATGTAAGTTAATGATTAATTGCAAAAAACAAATAAGTTCTCAGTTCAAACATTAAGTATCTTGTCTTTGCAGTCTACTCAATTGAATATAAGTTGAAGAGGATTTGCAAATCATTTTATTCTGTTGTTATTTACGATTTACATAACGTTCCAACTTCACTGGTTTTGGGTTTTGTATAGAAATGCAGTTTTACTTATTTTTTTTTTACTTTTTATTTTTTTTACTAAAAAAGCGTTTATCACATGCAACTTTAAAAACAACTATACATTTGGAATAACAAACAGGTGAATTAATTCCCACATTTATTAAATGAATAAAAATGTGTGCAAAACTGGAAAATAAGTGCTTTAAAATAAGGAGCTGGTCGGACCTCTCATTGAGATGGCTTGCAGTCAACCACATTTAAGAAATGTCTGTATTACTTTATTTACAATAAATAAATCTTATTTCCCCCACTTATAGTTGTCACAAAAGTAAACAAGGTAGAGGTCGAACTTTCACACATACTCTTGATGTGTAATTATATATCCATTATGGTAATACGATAAATGCACATATTAATGTATAGGCTATATACACGTTTGTGTCACTTTACAATCAGTAGGCTTTCGGCCCTCGACCAAATTTTTTTAGCCCAATGTGGCCCCGATGTCCAAAAGTTTGAACACCCCTGAATTAGTTAATTTGATGAATTCAGTAATCTGATAGAATACATTTTATAGTGTATTTTAGGGACAATGATTGAAATAAACGGTTATTTTTTTTCTCAAAAAAGATGCCCATCAACATCAAAATTATGCTTTTAACATGAGTGCATTATTAATATTAAAAAAACAAAAACAACTCTCTGTTGTGCACACACACACACACACACACCACTGCTCTCATGTGCACACAGTTGCAGGGGTATTGCGTAAACTGTCACATATTTAAACTTCTGGGTACTTTATGTGGTCTGGTCTGGACTTTATACATTTTTATAAGTTACACTCATTAAATGATTAATTGAAGCATCAGAATATAAATCTAAGTTGTTTTTTTTAATCGATTTAGATCAGGGGTCGGCAACCCAAAATGTTGAAAGAGCCATATTGGACCAAAAATACAAAAACAAATCTGTCTGGAGCCGCAAAAAATTAAAAGCCATATTCAATCAATCAATCAATGTTTACTTATATAGCCCTAAATCACTAGTGTCTCAAAGGGCTGCACAAACCACAACACAAACCACTACGACATCCTCGGTAGGCCCACATAAGGGCAAGGAAAACACACCCAGATACGGATAGTGTGTCATGAGATATAAATTGAATTAAGAGGACTTAAAGGAAACTAAATGAGCTCGAATATAGCTACAAATGAGGCATAATGATGCAATATGTAAATACAGCTAGCCTAAATAGCATGTTAGCATCGATTAGCTTGCAGTCATGCCGTGACCAAATATGTCTGATTAGCACTCCACACAAGTCAATAACATCAGCAAAACTCACCTTTGTGCATTCATGCACAACGTTAAAAGTTTGGTGGACAAATTGAGACAGAAAAAGAAGTGTCATAAACATGTCTTAGAAAGTCGGAGAAAGTTATACATGTAAACAAACTACGGTGAGTTCAAGGACCGCCAAAATTAGTAGGACAAAACGGCGCTCGCCAAATACTCGAATCAGTGACGCATGTTTAATATAAACAGTGTGCTTTATAGCAATTAGGGAGGTTTGTGTCATGTTTGTCCTCCTGCAAAAACCATATTAAAACAAAAAATTTTTTTTTTCGCCTCATCATTTCCATTTTTCATATATTTTTGGAAAAGTTCCAGAGAGCCACTAGGGCGGGGCTAAAGAGCCGCATGCGGCTCCAGAGCCACGGGTTGCCGACCCCTGATTTAGATGATTAATCGTATAACTGGTAAGTTTGCACAGTCAGCCCCTTAGGTCCCTAATATGCTGAGTTTAGCAGAGCTCTCCGCTGTTACAGTTGAACTTGATTTTGAGATTTTTAAAATAGTTCCGCAGTTCTTTTTTTTTTTTAAACATGTTTAGCATCACGAGATGTAAGATGCATGCAATGTGTATTTCTGCGTGTGAGTGCGCATATTGTAAACGGCTGCTTGCATGGGGTTTGTCAATGGGGAATGATAGAATTTAATCACACCCGGACAGATGTGTGCAGTATTGATTTGTGGTTGGTTTGTGAGCACAGCTCCAGGCCCTCCGAGAGAGACGTAAAGCCCTCTATCAAAGCAGCCTCCTCCTAGGATTTATTCCACAGCAGCACACTGGATCCCAACTGTGTAAAGAAGTGAGGTTTTTTTCTGTTTGTGCAGTGCAAAGGTGAATCTGAAATTCTTGTTCAACTAGCAGTCTCAGGGGTGTACCACACAAAAATAATGTACACCACCGATTAAAAATGGAGTTGGCATCAACAGCAATCAGAAAAGCACAGAGCTCTACCAATGCCAAATAATTCTAGATTACGAAAAGGTCATAACTCAACCAACTCACCAACTGAATAAAACACCACCGTCCACTGTGTCCTTCTTACTGTAGATTGGAAATGTCTGGGGCGGCATAGCTCGGTTGGTAGAGTGGCCGTGCCAGCAACTTGAGGGTTGCAGGTTCGATTCCCGCTTCCGCCATTCTAGTGACTGCCGTTGTGTCCTTGGGCAAGGCACTTTACCCACCTGCTCCCAGTGCCACCCACACTGGTTTAAATGTAACTTAGATATTGGGTTTCACTATGTAAAGCGCTTTGAGTCACTAGAGAAAAGCGCTATATAAATATAATTCACTTCACTTCTAAGAGTCAAAATACTTTTTTTTTTTTCCAGGTGGAAAAAGTCGCGAATCAGATCATTGTTTCGTTCACTTAAATGAAAGTCTATATTTATTTTAGAATTTAATTAACTTGGAATTGTCGACCGCATCCAAGTGCCGTTACTGACCAGTCAGTGTAAACTGTACTACTCCGTATCATCATGTGTTTAATAATGTTCCAATCTGTTAGGTAAACCCATTCTTTTAGGGCTTCACGGTGGGAGAGGGGTTAGTGCGTCTGCCTCACAATACAAAGGTCAAGTAGTTTGGGTTCAATCCCGGGCTCGGTATCTTTCTGTGTGGAGTTTGCATGTTCTCCCCGTGAATGCATGGGTTCCCCCCGGGCATTCCGGCTTCTTCCCACTTCCAAAGACATGCACCTGGGGATAAGTTGATCGGCAACACTAAATTGGCCCTAGTGTGTCAATGTGAGTGTGAATGTTGTTTGTCTATCTGCGATGAGGTATACTCTGCCTTCTGCCCGATTGTAGCTGAGATAGGCACCAGCGCCCCCCGCGACCCCAAAGGGAATAAGCGGGAGAAAATGGATCGCATTCTTTTAGTTTTGTGCTTCTTGGTCCACTTCCTTTCTTGTGCTCTTATTTTTTTCCACTTCCTGTTTCAGTTGTATCATTCTTGCACTAGCTTCGCACTTCTCATTTTGTCCCGTCTTAGTCACCTGGGGCTGATTTGTATTGTGTTCAAATGTTTATCATTATTTGGGCAGTATTTAAGCCAGTCTCATGTATTTGGTGGTGTGGGATCATTGCAAAGGTTTGGTGTCTTGTTTGTTGGAGTAACCCCTAAACAGTTAGTAGCATTTTTGACTTCTTGTTTTGCATTTCTATGTTGTTTGCCATGTTTTCATGCACAGTTTCCCTCTGCTTGTTTCGTTCACATCCCTGTTGCACTCCATTTTGGATTTTTGGACGAAATGCCTGCTGTCTCATGCCTTTTAAAGTCTTGACTTCCACTAAGAAGAGTATTCCTAACAATTAATCTGGGGAAAAAAAAGGTAATTGTTTCAACTAATTGTTGACTATGGGCAAAATCTTAACAAATCAGATTTCACAATAAGAATATTTTATATAAGCGATAACGTTGATTTAGCCCTGAAATTAGACAAAAACACTAATTTTGTTGGCTAGTACCCGTGAGTCATTTTTAACTGTTGCATCTTACTTAGGGTTAACTTTTTTCCTCCCTTAAATTAACCTTGACTGCATGTTCCACAAAATCAGATGATGTATTGATTCAGTCCAGAATTAGCTAAAAACACAGCCCTTTCGCAGCAGTGCATTATGGGTACTATAGGTATTATGGGCATTAAGAGTACGCAGTGTCAGCCATCTTTGTAGTTCAATGCTTTATTAACTTTGCTACTCACAGGCATACTTTGAGTGATGATTTAATTAACCTTAATACATGTAATTTAGAATGACTTTAGTTTAGTGTGGACCAACCGTAGAGAACAGAGGTGTCGAAGTCATTTTCACTGAGGGCCACATCGCAGTTATGTTTGGCCCCAGAGGGCCGCTTCTAACAGTGAATACTATTATTACACATTTTCAATGCAATTTATTTGATTATTTTAAAAACTAAAATGTATAAAGCTTTAAGTTGCAATAGTTTAAATGGAAAACAGTACTGATGTTTTCATGGTAAAAAAATAGACAGCTCAGTTGCTAGAATTTTACTGTAAAATGTAATTTTTATTACTGTAAAAAAAAAAACCTGCAATTTTACAGTAAAACAATTGTATTATGTATTTATTTTTACCGCAAATCAACAACTGTAGATTTTTCGGTGTCTTACTGTAAATGCCAAAACGGCACCAGAATTTATTACAGTAAAAAAAGTAGTTTTTTTTCATTTAGTGAAAAATGCTGCAAAAACCACAGAAAATCTCACAATTTTAGCATTAAATCTATTGCTACTTTTAAATTGCACAATTTGGATAACGTGCTTTGAAATCATTGTTAGTATTTATTTCTATTTAAAAATGGTTTGAATGTTTGATAATATATTTTTGCATAATTAGACAATAATTAAGTTAGCATTTGCGATTACATGGAGTACATTTTTTTTTCTCCCAAAATAGAAGACATTTAGTAACAACAATTACAGTACTTTATTGATACATATTATTTCCAGGCTTTCGAGGGCCAAATACAATGAAGTGGCGGGCCACATCTGGCCCCCGGGCCTTGAGTTTGACACTTGTGGTATAGAAAATGGATGGAAAGGTCACATCTGTTGCTATGTAGAATCCATGTGCATAATCATTTGATCCCAGGTGTTACCAGTTGGTATTTATACATACCAATTTAATCACTGCTTGGCAATAAATGCAGGAATTAGGATGTCATGATTGTCAGATCACATGGAAAAATTGCTCCGTAACTTATATATTTTTTTGTTTTAAATGCTCCAATGAGGCAAGATTACCTATATTGTGCTGTAAGTGTTTTAGGGTGAACAAATTAAGCTCTTCTACTTTTGGAGGAGGTCCTAATTTCCCTTAAGCTCAAACAAACATGACGTCGGCCGTGTGGGACTTCTGGACTCATCACGAGAACACATACACCAAAAACCCTGCAAACGCTCTTTGAGGAATGGGGGTAAAAACTTTTAGCTTCGACATACACTATAATGCCAAAAGTATTTGGCCACCTACATTGACTCACATATGAACTTGAAGTGCCATCCCATTCCTAACCCATAGGGTTCAATATGATTTCGTTCCACCTTTTGCAGCTATTACAGCTACAACTCTTCTGGGAAGGCTGTCTACAAGGTTGCGGAGTGTGTTTATAGGAATTTTCCACCATTCTTCCAAAAGCGCATTGGTGAGGTCACACTCTGATGTTGGTCGAGAAGGCCTGACTCTCCGTCTCCGTTCTAATTTTTCCAAAGGTGTTCTATTGGATTCAGGTCAGGACTCTGTGAAGGCCAGTCAAGTTCATCCACACCATCCGTGTCTTTATGGACCTTGTTGGAAGAGGAAGGGGCCCATTCCAAACTGTTCCCACAAGGTTGGGAGCATGGAATTGTCCAAAAAGTTTTGTTATCCTGGAGCATTCAAAGTTCCTTTCACTGGAACTATGGAGCCAAGCACAACTCCTGAAACACAACCCCACACCATAATTTCTCCTGCCCCAAATTTCACACTTGGCACAATGCAGTCCGAAATGTACCGTTCCCTTGGCAACCTCCAAACCCAGACTGGTCCATCAGATTGCCAGATGGAAAAGTGTGATTCATCACTCCAGAGAAGGCGTCTCCACTGCTCTAGAGTCCAGTGACGACGTGCTTTACACCACTGCATCCAACGCATTCCATTGGACTTGGTGATGTATGGCTTAGATGCAGCTGCACGGCCATAGAAACCCATTCCATGAAGCTCTCTGCGTACTGTACGTGGGCTAATTGGAAAGTGACATGAAGTTTGGAGCTCTGCAGCAACTGACTGTGCAGAAAGTCTTTGCACTATGCGCTTCAGCATTCGCTGACCCCCCTCTGTCAGTTTATGTGGCCTACCACTTAGTGGCTGACTTGCTGTAGTTCCCAAACTCTTCCATTTTCTTATAATAAAGCCGACAGTTGACTTTGGAATATTTAGGAGCGAGGAAATTTCACAACTGGATTTGTTGCACAGGTGGCATCCTATGACAGTTCCACGCTGGAAATAACCGATAGCAGCCCATTCTTTCACAAATGTCTGTGGAAACAGTCTCCATGCTTAAGTCCTTGAATTTATGCACCTCTGGCTGGGCCAAGTGATTAGGACACCTGATTCTGATCAGTTTGGATGGGTGGCCAAATACTTTTTGCAATAATGTATCAAACCTTACTAGCCCACCAGAAACGCAGCCAGTATCAATGCCTTAAAAGCCTATGAATAAGCTGCCCAAATCCAGCATCTAAGAAAAGCTGTTAGCCATTCTGCGAAAAGTGAAAAAAGCCCGGCAGAGACCCCAGAGCCAAAGATCTGCATTTTCCTCATGAAATTTGAATAATGGCGCTGGATACAGCTAGCAAACAGCGCTAGTTAGCCTCGCGACTTGTCCTTCATTTCAGTTTCCCAGTAGAGTGTGCAATAATGTCATGGACACCAAGACGTGTCAGCTAAGCACCGGATGCACTGGAGTGCTTCCGAGAGCAGTGCAGAGCTAAAACAATACATGCATGATTGATACACTTGAGGCCCCGCCTCCGCCACCACATTTGCTCTTAGGATACAACGTGATCGCCACACTCCTGCACACACTGATAGACGGAACAGTTTTTTAAATAAACATCACCATCTGCTGGGGCTTTGTTTGTCCCGCGCCATCCCTGTTAAAATGATTGACAACTGCCAAAAGAAAAAAAACTGTCCCCTGATATGGTGAGGAATACAATACTTTGAGGTTATTGTTGTTTGCTAGTCCGGAGACACACAAACTTAAGTCATGCTGCTCACAAAGAAAAACAAAGGTACTGTAAATTCTGGACTATGAACCTCTACTTTTCTCCTACATTTTGAACGCTGTGAATACATGGCTTACTGAAAAGGCGTGTTGTTTGTGCTTTGGCGCCATCTTTTGTACGGGTTTGCTCACTGCACGTGGTGCAGTGTCCTTCCATTTAGCGCAGTGGTCCCCAACCTTTTTGTAGCTGCGGACCGGTCAACGCTTGATAATTTGTCCTGCGGCCCGGGGGGGCGGGGTCTTCTTTTTTTTTTTTTTTTTCCTTTGTCATGAAAAAGGGAGGTTTTTGTCATGAAAAAGGGAGATTTTTTGGGTTGGTACACTACTTGTAAGTGTATCTTGTGTTTTTTTATGTTGATTTAGTTAACAAAAAATATATAAAAAATAGAATTCATAAAAAATTATTCTGCGGCCAAGTACCAATCGAGTGGTCGGGGACCACTGATTTAGCGCTTTCAACCGAAAATGGAAGTGGCGTTCTGTTTTCTAGCCTTCCAAAGCGTGTCTACTCTTATGGATTCTTCATTTGTTATAGTGGGACGGTGTGGCTCTGTCGGTAGAGGGGCCGTTCCAGCAACTTCAGGGTTCATGGTTCGATCCCAGCTTCCGCCGTCCTAGTCACTGCCAATGTGTCCTTGGGCAAGACACTTTACCCACCTGCTTCATGTGCCACCCACACTGGTTTAAATGCCGTATACGGGCTTGATCACATCCAAGTGACGTTACTGACCAGTTAGTATATAGAGTCCTACTCCAGATCATCATTGTCATCTGTTAATTTCCATCCATTTTCTACCGCTTATTCCCTTTTGGGGTCGCGGGGGGCGCTGGCGCCTATCTCAGCTACAGTCGGGCGGAAGGCGGGGTACACCCTGGACAAGTCGCCACCTCATCGCAGGGCCAACACAGATAGACAGACAACATTCTGTTAATTTATCTAAAAAAAAAGGGTCGTTGTTTCAACTGATTGTCGACTATGGGCAAAAAGACATTAGATTTCACTGTAAGAATCTAGATTAAAAATGTAGATTTTGGGTTTCAGTATGTAAAGTGCTTTGTCTGTAGAGAAAAGTGATAGCTGAATGTTGTTCACTTAATGACATTCATCAAGGCAAGCAACGTTTTAAAAATTTACAATATAACTAAAACAATTTTTTACTTACTAAACCGTCCCATGTGTCAGTGGTTCTCAACCTTTTTTGAGTGATGTACCCCATTTGAACATTTTTTTTTAATTCAAGTCCCCCCTAATCGGCATAATAAAACATTTTTGGTTGGAAAAAAAGAGATAAAGTAAAATACAGCACATTGTCATTAGTCTCTGATTTATTAAATTGTATAGCAGTGCAACATATTTCTCATTAGTAGTAAAAAAGATATAGAAATAACTAAAAACTTGTTGAAAAATAAACAAGTGATTCAATTATACAGTAAATAAAGATTTCTACACATAGAAGTAATCATCAACTTAAAGTGTCCTCTTTGGGGAATGTAAAATAGATCCATCTGGATTCATGAACTTAATTGTAAACATTACTTCGCAAAAAAAGAAATCTTTAACATCAATATTTATGGAACATGTCCACAAAAAATCTAGTTGTCAACGCTGAATATTGCATTGTTGCATTTGTTTTCACAGTTTATGAACTTATATTCATATTTTGTTTAAATATTATTCAATAAATATATGTATAAAGGATTTTTGAATTGTTGCTGGTTTTAGAAATGTTTTGTTTTTAAATCTCACGTACCCCTTGGCATACTTTCAAGTACCCCCAGAGGTATGCGGACCCCCATTTGAGAACCACTGCCATGTGTGATGTCTGTAGGAGTGTTTCCTACATTTATGTGTAATCAAGCAAGCGTTTCTAGCATACCAACACATATGAATGGCTGTGTTAGTATTATTAACTTACAATAGCATTCTTGTTATTACCGTTACCGTGGAGTTATTGAGTCGGTTTAGCTGATTGGAGATCTAGCTTCTGCAGCTAGTGGGTCCATGACGATGACTTCTCTTTTACTGCTGTTTTTGCAAACAATTTGAGGTATGTAAATAAATCTTTACATAATCTTTCTGTCTAAATAACTAATTTCACAACATACAGTGGGGCAAAAAAGTATTTCGTCAGCCACCGATTGTGCTAGTTCTCCCACTTAAAATGATGACAGAGGTCTGTAATTTTCATCATAGGTACACTTCAACCATGAGAGACAAAATGTGAAAAAAAATCCAGGAATTCATATTGTAGGAATTTTAAAGAATTTATTTGTAAATTATGGTGGAAAATAAGTATTTGGTCAACCATTCAAAGCTCTCCCTGATGGAAAGAGGTTTTAGCTCAAAATCTCACGATACGTGGCCCCATTCATTCTTTCCTTAACACGGATCAATCATCCTGTCCCCTTAGCAGAAAAACAGCCCCAAAGCATGATGTTTCCAGCCCCATGCTTCACAGTAGGTATGGTGTTCTTGGGATGCAACTCAGTATTCTTCTTCCTCCAAACACGACGAGTTAAGTTTATGCCAAAAAGTTATATTTTGGTTTCATCTGACCACATGACATTCTCCCAATCCTCTACTGTATCATCCGTGTATCTCTATAGTCTGTAAAATACGGTAAATAACCAAATTAGCTTGAGAAGACACTTGTCAGCAGACAATGTATTGCAGCCATGGTGAGGAAGAGAAGAGAAAAACTACTTTGCCTTCAGGAACTTTTTTTCTTTCTTTTTTTTTTACGGTCTGACAGCTGAAATTACATGACCTCTAATGTCAGTGTGATGCCACTCCCCCCTTGAAGCAATGTCTCTACCCATTTCCAGGTCATGCCCGCGTCATACTCAATAAGACTCTTGGACACTTTTTGCTGCCCCCTCTCTCCAGCAGTCCATTTTTGGCTCCCAAAGACAGCTCAAGAAACTGACACATGCCTCACTAAATGACTAAAAGAAAGGAAGCCTTGCTTGAGGCTGGGTCTAATATCCTCGTTAACACTAATCTGCGGGGAGTATGAAGCGCAAAATGCAGGAAGCTCGGCGGTCGGAGAGAATGAGGGAGGCCAGTAACGTTACAATGAGATTGGTGGGGGGGAAGAAGAAGCGAGACAGAGCGAATGACCACTGAGCTCGCCAATGCTTTTTAATAGCTTCCCTGATGGTCTGTGATTGGCTCGTTAACCCCGCCTCTCTGGGGCGGCAACATCGGTCCCGCTAAACATTCTACCCACGTGCCACACAGAGTCCTTGGCACATACAAACAAATCTGCTCATTAGCAAGCCGATGAAGTGGGCAAACGTTTACATATCATATACATCTTCATTAGACACACAGGCGATGTATCATTACGCTAAGTATGCGCTAACGTTGAACAACAATGATCGCTGCGTGCTGCAGTGGCATGCAAAGTTCAGCGAACCGGTGGTGTAAAAACCAGGAACGCAGTAGAATTGGCACTTAAAGGCCTACTGAAACCCACTACTACCCACCACGCAGTCTGATAGTTTATATATTGTACCATATGTCCCGGCAAGAAATCTGGTTTTACTACTTACATATAAAATACTACACGGTCTAGCTCCATCCTATCTTGCCGATTGTATTGTACCATATGTCTCGGCAAGAAATCTGCGTTCAAAGGACTCCGGCTTATTAGTGATTCCCAAAGCCCAAAAAAAGTCTGCGGGCTATAGAGCGTTTTCCGTTCGGGCTCCAGTACTCTGGAATGCCCTCCCGGTAACAGTTCGAGATGCCACCTCAGTAGAAGCATTTAAGTCTCACCTTAAAACTCATTTGTATACTCTAGCCTTTAAATAGACTCCCTTTTTAGACCAGTTGATCTGCCGTTTCTTTTCTTTTTCTTCTATTTCCCACTCTCCCTTGTGGAGGGGATCCGGTCCGATCCGGTGGCCATGTACTGCTTGCCTGTGTATCGGCTGGGGACATCTCTGCGCTGCTGATCCGCCTCGGCTTGTGATGGTTTCCTGCTGGCTCCGCTGTGAACAGGACTCTCGCTGCTGTGTTGGATCCGCTTTGGACTGGACTCTCGCGACTGTGTTGGATCCATTGTGGATTGAACTTTCACAGTATCATGTTAGACCCGCTCGACATCCATTGCTTTCCTCCTCTCTAAGGTTCTCATAGTCATCATTGTCACCGACGTCCCACTGGGTCATCATTGTCACCGATGTCCCACTGGGTGGGAGTTTTCCTTGCCCTTATGTGGGCCTACCGAGGATGTCGTGGTGGTTTGTGCAGCCCTTTGATTTAGGGCTATATAAGTAAACATTGATTCATTGATATATCAATGATGAAATATTAACATTGCAACACATGCCAATACGGCCTTTTTAGTTTACTAAATTGCAATTTTAAATTTCCCGGGAGTTTCGTCTTGAAAATGTTGTGTAATGATGACGTGTACGCAAGACGTCACAGGTTTTTAGGAAGTATGAGCGCTGCGCACACACAGTTAAAAGTCGTCTGCTTTAACGGCATAATTACACATTATTTTGAAAATCTGTGTTGCTGAATCTTTTGCAATTTGTTCAACTAATATTGGAGAAGTCACAGTAGAACGATGGAGTTGGTAAGCGTTAGCCTTTAGCCACACAAACACACGGTGATTCCTTGTTTAAAAATCCTGGAGGTGAAATTTTACTTTGGATCAGAGCGCGGTCAAGCCAACATGAATCACGACGGAATGTCAACCAGCAGGTTTCGGTGAGAAAATTGTGGTTAAAAAGTTGCTTCTTACCGGAGAAAAGCTGAGCTTGTGCCGTCCATAAAGCTGCCGTCGACTCCCCTGAGACATTGGCGTCAAGACACCCGTGGACACACCCCTCCGACTATCAGGTAATATTAAACTCACTAAAACACAAGCAACACAATAGAAAGATAAGGGATTTCCCAGAATTATCCTAGTAAATGTCTCTAAAAAAATCAGAATCCGTCCCAATGCAATCGCGTTTTTTTTTCGTTTTTTTTTTTCATTTCTAGTCCGTCGCTATCAATATCCTCAAACACAAATCTTTCATCCTTGCTCAAATTAATGGGGAGATTGTCGTTTTCTTGGTCTGAATAGCACTTTTTGTTGGAGGCTCCCATTAAAAACAATGTGAAAATGTGAGGAGCCATCACACTTGTGACGTCATTGTCTGCGACTTCCGGTAGAGGCAGAGCATTTCTCTTAACACCTAAAGTTGCAAACTTTATCGTGGATGTTCTCTACTAAATCCTTTCAGCAAAAATATGGCAATATCGCGAAATGATCAATTTGACACATAGAATAGACCTGCTATCCCCGTTTGAATAAGAAAATCTCATTTCAGTAGGCCTTTAACATTTTAACCAGACTCAAAATGGAAAAACAGTAATGGTATATATACAGTTATTTGTAAAGCATGTATAAAGGTGGGTTTTGACAAACAACTCTATTTACTTTAATAGTCTTTTTTTATTTTTTTTGTACCTCAGCTGCAGCTTTCATGGCTCATTGCTCAGTTGATTTGATGAATAGGTTTCACACATCTGAATGCGGCTACTGAGAAATTGCTTCAATTACTGATGGAGGGCTACAGGCTGTTTGTCGCATGTTGTATGGCAGTGTTTTAAAATGTCTGCCAAAATTTCAAACTGTTTATCAGTGTGGTAGTAAAAAGACTACACAAGAGAGTGGTTTAAGTTTTTCCACTCAATTATCCAAAACACACTTTTAAATACTAGACCACAGAAAAAAGTGAGGTGTTGTATCCTGCGTTTACATGGAAAAACTAGGGCTGTCTAATTTAACAAGTTAACGCAAATGATTTATCACAAAAAAATTACATTAATCATGTAGGAACTCGGATTTATCACCCAATTTATTTTTAAGAGGACATATTGTGATTGTTTTCTACATTTAAAACACTTCCTTGTGGTCTACATCAGAGTTCCCAAAACTTTTTTTCCCTCCAGGGAAAGCTTTAATGTATGTATTAATTTCACGGACCATTTTCTACATAAAAACTAAAACAAATGAGCAAAAATTAGCCTTTGGCTACCATCTGGCACATTAACATTTTATATGTCCATTAATGTGCATTGTCCCATGTACTATAACGAAGGAGTCGTAATATACATCTATTAACAAGCTTATTGCTGTGTTTAGTGGGACAGGCCAAAGTTAAGTCGGTGAAAATGCGGTTGTTTATGAATTAATTATTGTTTCTGTTCGGCCCAGTACCGGTCTTTGGACCACTGGTCTATATAACATGTAATGTTGGTTTTTAGTCAAAATGTTTTAGAGATTGTCCTTAAGTCGCTTTCTGACCGTGTCTTCAGAATGCGTCGTTTTGTGGACAGTCTTGTTTACGTGCCTTCTTTTCGACTGCACCTTCTCCCAGCCAGCTTTGTCATTTTTTAGCGCTCCCATAGTGAGTCTGCTGGCCAATATAAGTTTAAACTATTAAAATTGCAAAATCGGAGGATGCATGTGCATGTACGAGATAGTCTGCCCCAACACTAGAGGATAGCAAAGAAGAAAGGCAAAGGAAAGTTTATTTATGAACCACAATTTGTACACAAGGCCATTCAAAGTGCTTTACAGAAAATTAGGGGCAAAAATACAAATATTTAAAATTATAATCCAAAAATACGATCATAAAAACATTCAGACTGAATTAAAATTAGAAGCATTCAGAGTGTAGATAAAATTGTTGTGTGTACAGAGGGTAGTAGACGGCACAGACCACAAGCGGGCGTAGTAGCTCTATGTATTATATATGTATGTATATATATATATATATATATATATGTATATATATATATATATATATATATATATATATATATATATATATATATATATATATATATATATATATATATATATACATAAACAAACTCTGTTTCCATATGAGTTGGGAAATTGTGTTAGATGTAAATATAAACGGAATACAATGATTTGCAAATCCTTTTCAACCCATATTCAATTGAATGCACTACAAAGAAAAGATATTTTATGTTCACACTCATAAATTTTTTTTTTTTTGCAAATAATAATTAACTTAGAATTTCATGACTGCAACATGTGCCAAAGTAGTTGGGAAAGGACATGTTCACCATTGTGTTACATCACCTTTTCTTTCTACAACACTCTATAAACGTTTGGGAACTGAGGAAACTAATTGTTGAAGCTTTGAAAGTGGAATTCTTTCCCATTCTTGTTTTATGTAGAGCTTCAGTCGTTCAACAGTCCTGGGTCTCCGCTGTCGTAATTTACGCTTCATAATACGCCACACATTTTCGATGGGAGAGAGGTCTGGACTGCAGGCGGGCCAGGAAAGTACCCGAACTCTTTTTTACGAAACCACGCTGTTGTAACACTTGTCTTGCTGATATAAGCAGGGGCGTCCATGATAACGCTGCTTGGATGACAACATATGTGGCTCCAAAACCTGTATGGACCTTTCAACAGGAAACATCCACAATGGTGCTTTCACAGATGTGTAAGTTGCCCCTTACCATCACAGATGCTGGCTTTTGAACTTTGCGCCTATAACAATCCGAATGGTTATTCTCCTCTTTGTTCCTGGAGGACACCACGTCCTCTGTTTCCAAATATAATTAGAAATGTGGACTCGTCAGAACACCTTTCCACTTTGCATCAGTCCATCTTAGGTGAACTCGGGGCCAGCCTAGCCGGCGGCGTTTCTGGGTGTTGTTGATAAATGGGTTTGGTTTTGCATAGTAGAGTATCAACTTGCACTTACAGATATAGCGACCAACTGTAATTACTGACATGTCTTTATGAAGTGTTCCCGAGCCAATGTGGTGATATCCTTTACACACTGATGGCGGTTTTTGATGCAGTACCGCCTGAGTGATCAAAAATCTATAATATCATCGCTTACGTGCATGGATTTCTCCAGATTCTCTAAACTTTTATATGATTTTACGGACCGTAGATGGTAAAATCCTTGCAATAGCTCATTGAGAAATGTTGTTCTAAAGCTGTTCGACAATTTGCTTACAAAGTGGTGACCCTCACCCCATCCTTGTTTGTGAATAAATGGAAGCTGCTTTTATACCCAATCATGGCACCCACCTGTTACCAATTAGCCTGCACACCTGTACGATGTTCCAAATAAGTGTTTGATGAGCATTCCTCAACTTTATCAGTATTTATTGCCACCTTTCCCAACTTCTTTGTCACGTGTTGCTGGCATCAAATTCTAAAGTTAATGATTATTTGCAAAAAACAATGTTTATCAGTTTGAACATCAAATATGTTGTCTTTGTAGCATATTCAACTGAATATGGGTTGAAAATGATTTACAAATCATTGTATTCCGTTTATATTTACATCTAACATAATTTCCCAACTCATATGGAAAAGGGGTTTGTGTGTATATATATATATATATATACACACACATATATATATATATATATATATATGTATGTGCTATATGTATATATATATATATACATATATATATATATATATATATATATATATATATATATATATATATATATATATATATATATATATATATATATATATATATATATATATATATATATATATATATATATATATATATATGTATGTGTGTATATATATATATATATATATATATATATATATACACACACACATATATATATATATATAAATATATATATATATATATATATACTGTATATATATAATCGAACAATAATATTAATTCAACAACAAGGGAATGGAGTGTGATGTAATTCAAGAGTGAGTATTGCGTGTGACTAAGTGTGGAATTGTGTGTTACCGTGAGTGTTGAGTGAGGAAGCGGATGAGTCCAAAGTGGCTTGGCAGAAGAAGGTCTGTATGACAGGCAAGTTGTCGGGGGGGTGTAGCGAGGCTTCAAAAAAAAAGGTCCGTGTCCAAGCAGGGGTCGAGGATTGAGGGAGGCAGTCCAAAGGGAAGTCGAGGCACACAGCTCAATCACGGGACACACGGGACTAGAGACACAGGAACTGGGAAGTCACAAGGAGAAATCAAGTACGAGGGAGGGAAGCCAGAGACGGGATGCTTACTATGGGAACAGATGATTACGTTCTGGCAAAGGATCTTTGGGTCCGCTGGTCTTTATGCTGCCTGCCCTCAATTATGAATAACCCCTGCTGATTGCAGATAGCCTGCAGACTTGCCGGCACCTGAGCCAGAGCGAGCAGAGGCGTGTGTTGGCGCGCTTTCAGCAAAGGCACCGGCCGCATGTGCCATGAAAAAAATACTTTCAGTTGTCCTATGCAAAATATTTTCCTTTGTAAATCTCATGAGTTTCGAGCCTTAATTTTCACCATTTCTGTTCGACTCTGAGTCTTCATTTCTACATGGCGCCTGTTGCCTACTTTTAACCATTCCAACCTTGACACGAGCAATGGTGTCCAAAACATAGATGGATTGATCTATAGGAGTTCAACAGGTCATCAACATTGTGTTTTCAAACCTAATCATCTCCACAAACTGAGTTTGCATGCTATCATTTATGAGTCTTCCCCTAACAACCGCAGAACCAACAGTTGGTTTGGGGCTAACAGAGAAGTCGAAGAAAACACAGAATTAATCCGATAAATCAGCATAGTTTGAGATAGCGAGACCCTTTAGTAATGATCAAATCCAGAGTGTGGCCTTGTATACATGCTGATTTAGACGAAACTTCTTAATGACCGCACTGAGTGCTTCAGCAAGCCTGTTATTAGCTACATCGACATACACAGTTGAGTCCCTTATGATGATCTAATAGTCAGACAGTGCACACAGCTGAAAATAATTCCATAAAATCATCAATAAATTAATTTGAATTCTGTGGCGGTTTGTAGATAGTGATACAAAGTATGGATGATTGTTTATCTCCTTTTCTAATGACACATGCTCAAATGATGAAAACATCCCAAATGCAGATTTTTTCCCTGAATACGGCACAGACGGCCCCAAACCTCAGTTTTTTCCGTGTCTCAAACAAATAAAGTGAGGTGGGCTAGTTTAAATCAGAATTGCATTTGATGTGTTTATGTGGGGCCATGTCTCAGTTAAAAACATACAATCAAGATTTTGAGAGGAAATACAATTATGAATTAAAAATGATTTATTAGCAATCCGACATTGAGTACTGCGTGTTTCAGATTAGCTAGAGTGGCCTTGGACATTGTATTCTTCAAAGAAATGTGGATTATATTTCTCTGATCAGATAATCTGTCCGTCTTTCAACTAATCTATATGCTTTGATAGTAATTATTGTTTTAGAAGAGAGCACTTCCTTATTTTGCCTCTTGTTTTTGTGATGTTTATTAGCACAGAGGCCCTTAGCATCCTAGACAACAGCATTGGTGCTGTTGGGAAAGAACTTATTGACTACAACCTAGAACTACAGTGGCAGTCTCGCACAAAGCTCTTTGGGTAAAACGTTACCATATCCGCTGACGTCACCAATAACAAAAACATCCCAAATGAGGCTAAGTCCAAATGGCTCGTTCGAGGAAGTTTATAAGAAGGCAATATTGTTTTATGAATGTTTTTTTGCAAGGTTGGATTTCACATTTTCGGGACTAATGTAGATCCCAAATACACTAGGTAGGAAAATGATGTTTTGTATAAAAGGTCCACTTTAGACGCACATGCTCCTTTACTTTAAGCAGCGTGGGTCGTTATACAGCCAGTGATTAGGTCAAGTCAAAGATGAGTGAGGAGACTTTAGACTTTAGATAAAACTGTTACCAAGTTTTAAGCAAATAAATTTAGAAATATTTAGTAATAGTTGTGTGTGATATTCTGTTCATCTTGCATATATGTCCAAATATTGGACTATTTTTTTAAAGTTGATGCTCAATATTCCTTCTGACACCTCGTAATTACTCGTGCGCAGTGCAGTTTTTGTCAAGTTTTAAAGTGGTGGAAAAAAAACGCATTTTACTGACCAGTTTCTTGTTTCTTCCGTGCTGGAAGATTGAGTGTGTGAGATAAGGGCTCCAGCCCCATTCCCCTCTGTGCATGGCTCAGGAGCGAGGGACACAGACAGCTCTCAGCGCACACAGATTGATCAGTGACACTTCCACGTCAGTCACTTGTCCATTGGTTTGAAGGACTACTGAAACCCACTACTACCCACCACGCAGTCTGATAGTTTATACATCAATGATGAAATATTAACATTGCAACACATGCCAATACGGCTTTTTTAGTTTACTAAATTACAATTTTAAATCTTCCGGGAGTTTCGTCTTGGAAACGTCGTGTAATGGTGACGTGTGCGTAGGACGTCACGCGTTTTTAGGAAGTATGAGCGCTAGGCACACACACACAGGTAAAAGTAGTCTGCTTTAACGGCATAATTACACAGTATTTTGGAGATCTGTGTTGCTGAATCTTTTGCAATTTGTTCAATTTAATATTGGAGAAGTCACAGTAGAAAGACGGAGTTGGGAAGCTTTAGCCTTTAGCCACAGAAACACATGGTGATTCCTTATTTAAAATTCCCGGAGCTGAAACTTTCTAATGGATCAGAGCGCAGTCAAGCAGACATGGATCCCAACCGAATGTCAACCAACAGGTTTCGGTGAGAAAATTGTGGTTAAAAAGTCGCCACTTACCGAATATCAGCTGAACTTGTGTCGTCCGATTCTGCTCGAAAGGATTCTTCATTCATCACTCCAAGCAACGTTTTGAAATTTTACAATATAACTAAAACAATTTATACTTGCTAACCCAGCCAATGTGTGATGTCTGTAGAAGTGTTTTCATATTTGTGTATGCTATCGTAATGTAATCAAGCTAGCGTTGTTAGCATTAGCTAATATGCTAACACATTTACAAGTGTCTGTGTTAGTATTATTAACTTATAACATCATTCTTTTTGTATTATTTTGTTTTACCAATTCCTCAGTAAATTCACCAAAGCGTCATTTTGGAGTAATTGAGTCTGTTCAGCTGATTGGAGAGTTAGCTTCCGCCGCTAAAGGGTCCATGACAATGACTCCGGTTTTGTTTGATCAGCCGTTTTACTGCCGTATAACATGCACCATTTGGAAACAATTGAGTTAAGTTAAATAAACAGTTACACAATCTTTCGTAGCGGTATATATCAGCGGGTTATAGTCTGGGGCGATCATATGTAAACATTTAATTCTTCTAAAGATGACTGGGTGCGGCCTAAACACCAGTGCGCTCTATAGCCTGGAAGGTACAGTACTGTGATTATTCATGATTTATCGTAATTTAAAAGTGGGATTAATCTGATGTAATTTGACAACCAAAAACATTGTTCAATTTGTGCTTTGGTTTTAAAGAGCACAGCCATTAGCAGTCGGTGTCAGAGCTTAGTTTGCATCGTCACGTTGTTTCACACCGTCAGCTATTGTAATGAACAGGAGGTTGTAAATGCTGATCTCTGGCCATGTTTTATGCTCGGGTTGCTGTTCAATTTATAACCTTTTGCATTGGAGGTCGGCAATGATTAATGCCTCAGGCCAGAGTAGAAGTCCAAGGTTCTAAAAGTTGTTGTTGGAAGGTTAATGTCAAAGACAGTTGGTCATGTGCCAAAGTGTCCCTTTGTGATTACTAATTAGATGTGTGGTGTGACATTTTCAATTTGAACTCAGGCTTTTGGAAAAGGCTGGGAATGATCTGTAATCCATTCAAGATTGCACTGAACAAATGAAGTTCTACCTTTTTAATTAAACTCCACCAAATAAACAGTTTTGATGAATTAATTTAAATGACTACAGTACTATGATTGTGTTGTCACTATCCAATAAAAACACGTAAAAAATAGCTGAAATATTTTTTGTTTTTGCAAGTGTAAAATAAGACGTCACAGTTTTACAGATTTTCTTTTGCTGAAAAAGAGCTAAGATAAAATAAATTACAAAAATAAATACTCAAAACTAATGAAATTACCTGTCCTTGCTGCTCGTTAATTTTACTTGATCAGGCATCCTAAATAATGGTTTGTATATCTACAACTTAGCAGAAATTTCAAGCTAGAAATAAATATTGTAATCTGAAAAAAAACATTCAATTTACAAGTCTTAAATTGAGCATCCTTTGGCTGTTGCAGAATCTTTAAACAAGATTCAGTGTGGGGAGAACCAAAATATATCTTTTGGAAAGTTATTTTCTTAAAGTTGACATTTTTAAACATTATAGACAAAATATAATTATGCATGCCATATTTCCTTGAATAGCCGCCGGGCATGTAATATGTGCCTTCCTTGATTTACTGCCGGGTCAAACTCGCTCCCCAACTTAATAAGCGCATGCTTACTTTTACCTCCAGCTCAAACTCGTGACGTCACGAGTGACGGTTCCCCTGTCGTCTTTTTCAAAATGGCGGAGGAGTTTATTTTGCCTTTACTATGTGTAAACCAGGGGTCTTGTGCCACAGCCATCCAGATCACAGTAATGGTTGTGATATAAAACAACTTTAAAATTCGTACTAATATGCGCCACACTCTGTGAACCCACATTAAACAAGAATGACAAACACATTTCTGGAGAACATCAGCTCTGTAACACATTATAAACACAACATAACACTTACCCAGAATGCAATGCATCCATGATTCTTTGCTATCATATTCACCCGCTAGCAGCAACCCCCCCCCCCCCCCCACCACATGTTAGCATGCTACTGCTACCATGCTAACAGCCGCCATGTGTAAAGTAACAAGTTATGTGACCCTGAGGTGAACGGCTGCAAATTTAGCAAAAAATTTTAGCATTTTAGCATGCTAATGCTACAATGCTAACAGCTACCATGTGCGTCGGTTGAGGTGGGCAGGGTTGGGGGCGCGTGTATAATATAGCCAAGAGTCATGCATGCATGGCATTATGGGTAATTCTTATGTTGCATGCATAATGTGTTACAGAGCCAATGTTCTCCAGAAATGTGTTTGGTGTGGGTTCACAGAGTGTGGCGCATATTAGTAAGAATGCTAAAGTTGTTTATGTCACAACTATCAGTGTAAAAGGTATGGCTGTTGATTGCAATCTCATATGAGAAGCAGCGAAATGCATGCGTCCGGCCGGCACGCAGACAGCATGGTGTAAAAGTTGGCGCGATGACATGTTGTAGAGCAGTGGTCCCCAACCACCGGCCCGCGGCCGCAGAATACATTTTTATTATTTTTTTTTGTTTATCACACTCCATTTTTTACTGCATGCCATTGGTAAGCGGAGAGGTGAGAAGAGGTTTTAAAATTATTAGCGCCTGCTTACTTTTACCGCATGCCTTGAATAAGCGCAGGAGTGAGAAGAGGTTTTAAATTAATTAGCGCCCCGGCGGCTATTTAAGGAAATACGGTACTTAAATTAAAATTAGGGCTTCACGGGGTTAGTGCGTCTGCCTCACAATGCGAAGGTCCTGAGTAGTCAGGGTTCAATCCCGGGCTCGGGATCTTTCTGTGTGGGGTTTGCATGTTCTCCCCGTGAATGCGTGGGTTCCCTCCGGGTACTCCGGCTTCCACCCACTTCCAAAGACATGCACCTGGGGATAGGTTGATTGGCAACACTAAATTGTCCCTAGTGTGTGAATGTGAGTGTGAATGTTGTCTGTCTATCTGTGTTGGCCCTGCAATGAGGTGGCGACTTGTCCTGGGTGTAGGCACCAGCGCCCCCCCGCAACCCCGAAAGGGAATAAGCGGTAGAAAATGGATGGATGGAAAATTAAAATTATGACATAAAGTCAATGACTAAAAAAGTTAACAGCTGTAAAAAGGGAACTGCACTTTTTTTTCATTCCCAATTGTTATGCTAGACAAGCACACATTTTTCTATTTTTACGCATTCTAACTCATAAATAAATGCGAACTAGTCTGCTTACCATGGAATTAATGAGACTATTTTGCCTGTATAGCGCTCTGAAAAACATCCAAAGACCTCCATTGAGATTTTATATACATGATGAAAGTATTCATGTAATGTAGAAACAGGTACATTCATTAATTACATGTAATATTTACATATTTTGAAAATTTTAAGTATACAGCGTTGCATTACCTACAAAAACCAGCTCAGTGGCCTTGTGGTTAGAGTGTCCGCCCTGAGTCTGGAAGGTCGTGAGTTAAAACCCCAGCCGAGTCACACCAAAGACTATAAAAATCGGACCAATTGTCTCCCTGCTTGGCACTCAGCCTCAATGTTTGGAATTTAGTGTTAAATCACCAAATGATTCCCGAGCGCGGTGCAGACATCTGCTCAACATGGGGGATGGTTCAAACGCAGAGGATAATTTCACCACACCTCATGTGCCTGTGACAATCATTGGGACTTTAACTTTAAAATGCATCACAATGTTTGTTTTTCCTTCTACAACATCACTGATCACTACTCACTGCGGACTTGATGAGAGCCATAATAAAACATCAATGCAGTAAAATGTATCATGTACAATCATTTATAATGTACATTACTTATCCCATTTGGATAAATAATGACTCATAGTCCCCGCAAAGAAAAAGGCGGGGTGCAAACAAGCAACTTTTCATGTCTTTAAATTGGATGCCAAAGTTAGACAACTTCTCAAAGTATGTCCTCATCCTTCTACTATCAAGGTGAGAGATATTATTACTTATGATCTAGAATAAACTTTCATGAGCTCCGAGGCAATGCAGCAGCTCACCAGTCGATGTTTTCAATACAGCCACACAAGGTCGTTAGCTCCCTCGGCCGCTATAAATAGTTTGTCTACGTTAGCGTTTATAAAAACATCACTAAAATACTTGTTTAATATGCAAGTCACAAAATGTAAATGGAGTATTGTTAGCGCTTTTCCAATGTTTTTTTAATTGGGTTTTATGGGTGGAATAGAGGACTTCCCAAAGGCTCCATTGTAAACGGATTTTTATTTACGTTTATTTACAAATTACAATGGATTAAAAATATATACATCCGTCCTCATCTTCATGATTGTGAAGGATAGGCAAAAAAAGTATGAATGGATATACATTGTGCAATATATTTGGGTGGTTCTTATCTTTTCTATCTATTTTTATGGCTGTTAGGTAGACACTGACATCATCGTGGGTCTATGTTAGCTTTATTTTTCAACTAAATTACTTAAAAACTTGTCAACTTGTAAAACAATGTACATAACATGTACGCAACTGTGCCAAAGTGAAAATGTCATTTTAAGCTCTTTCTTAGAAATCTTTAAAGATATACCTGTTTGTATAGATTCCTAAAATCCAACACTTGTTTTTAATCCCATTTTTCATGAGTTGAACTCAAAGATTTAAAACTTTTGCTATTTACACAAAATACCTATTCCTCTCAAATATTGTTTGCAAATCTGTCTAAATTTGCGTTAGTGAGCATTTCTTCTTTGCCAAGATAATACATCCCACCTCACTAGTGCGGCAAATCAATATGCTAATTCAACAGCATGATTATTGCACAGGTGTGCTTTAGGTTGCACAAAATAAGTGGCCACAGATGTCGCAAGTTTTGAGGGAGTGTGCAGTTGGCATGCTGTCTGCAGGAATGTCCACCAGAGCAGTTGCCCGTTAATTAGGGGCTGGGCGATTATGGCCTTTAATTAATATCTCGATATTTTTAGGCCATGTCACGATACACGTTATATATCTCGATATTTTGCCTTAGCCTTGAATGAACACTTGATACATATATAATCACAGCACTATGATGATTCTATGTGTCTACATTCAAACATTCTTCTTCATACTTCATTACTATATGCGTATTTTAAACTTTCATGCAGAGAGGGAAATCACAACTAAGTCAATTTACCAAAACTGTATTAATTAAACAGTTATTAAGCAATGGCACAAACATTCATGTCATTTCCAAAAAGAAAGTGCAAGATTGTCGGACATTTTAAAACAAGCTATTAGTGCACTTTTGTGCATGATGGCACTAAGATGATATATTAAAACTACACTAAATTAAAGTGCACTTTTTGTACAGAATGCCACTACAATAGTTTAAAACAAATAAAGTGCACTTTTGTGCATTTTATCACACAAGATATTTCAATAGGTGTCAAATAAAAATGAGCTGCATAATAGGAACTCAAACAGTGTATGTTTTTTCGCAATGTGGTAGGTTCCTGTGGACATTATCTCCTTGCGTTGACTATTTTTTTCATACAGTGTTGATCTGGAAATAGTTGCTTCGGCATTTTGTTGGTGTGGCACTGAACAGAGATGTTGACATGCATTCGAGTTTCAAGGACTCTTCATTCTCTAGCGGGTGACTTTTCAAATGATGCTACATTAGGAGTCGTGCTACTTTTTGTAGCAATGCTTTTGCCGCATAATTGCCGCCTTCAGTGACCATCTATAAGGTAAATAGTCATGAAAATAAAGAAAACGCATTGAAATGAGGTGTGTCCAAACTTTTGACCTGTACTGTATGTTGTACGAAGCATATGTGTCACAATGAAGCAGCAGTAGTAGGTGAGTAGAAGAAGATGATACTATCGACCATGAAAAATCTGAATTTTAACAGCAGTTGAACAGCAAAGTGTGAATATATTGAAATTGCTGATTTTGTGATGTCTTTTGTCTTCCTGGTCATGTTTTGTTATTTAACTCTGTCGGTCAAAACTGGTTACATACATATAGTGCCGAATTTGACCAGCAGAGAGCGATATAGCTACACCCTAGGTTTAATTGTGTTGAGCTATATATGTGCAATGTTTGCTGTGTGTAATAACACTAAACCTTCCTTTTTATTTATGTAACATTTACAATGGACAATATGTATGAAAATTCACAGTTAACGTTATACTTTTGTAATGTTAATATATATATTCAGTCGTACGAACACAAATAAAAAAAGACATACATTATAAAACTGAGGAAGAAAAATTATTCAGAAGAAGGAATGTCAATAGTCAACAAACTTAGCTTCTGTCTCCTTATGCTGTTAACTTTCTGTCTAGCTGCACACGCTGGAAACGAGTAGCGAGGGCAGAAAAAGGAATTTACTGACAGTGCAGTGTGAAAACTGATGTTAACTTTGTAAATAAGTAAACACAGTCTCAAAGGAATATAACCTGCGGAAGCGCTTTCATAAGAGACAACTGCATTTCAGGCCTCAAATTTTAACTTTTTAAGGTCAAGGCAAGTGTTGCCTTAAAGGAGGGCTCAGATTTTAGGGCGCCAAGGCAAGTTGGAGGGGCACCAAGGCAAACATTTTTTTTGGAGGCAGGGGCTCCAAAGCATACACACACAAGTATATGATATACAAATAACCAAATGTCATTAAATTGATATAGACTGTACATTGCAGGGGTGCCCATTACGTCGATCGCGAGCTACCGGTCGATCGTGGAGGGTCTTCCAGTCGATCGCAAACCAAGCATTAAAAAAATAAACCTAAACATTTGTGATCATCAATCTTTACTATGAAGTCACTTTCGTAACTTGACTGACATTCACTCGCACCCGAGGGTCTTTTGAGATTTATCCTGGCTGCTGCGAGACCATTATTAAGAAAACATGACCGAGAGGAGAGCAAGAAACTTTTTTTATTATAACAGACTCTCGCGCCGTACCTGCTGTCAAAACCCTACAGACAGACTGCACAGTTGCTGTCTTCACAATAAAAGCCCTGCTTCATCCTGCCTGCGCTTACAAAATAAGAGTCTCAGAAAGCTAGCGTGCACAAGATAGCAAGCTCCGGAATTTGCCGTCAATGTATTTCTTGCAAAATGTATAAAATAGAGTATGGAAGCTGGACAACTAAGATGCCAAAAACTAACCACTTTTATGTGGTATTGGACAGAAAGGAGGACTTTTTTTCCTCTCCATTCGAACATGTGGACGTTATCAGCGCTACTGTCTGATTCCAATCAATGCAAGTCATCAGAATCAGGTAATACACCAACGTGTATCCTTGTCTTCGTGAAACAAAGGAATCTATATGTGTTAAACATGCTTGTGTTATCATTAAACACCTTTAACGTGTTAACAAAAACGTCTGTTTCATTAATAATTAAATAGAAATTATATATGTGAATGAGGTAGATTCCTTTGACTTGGTTAATTGAAAAGTAGCTTGCCTGCAGACAGTGTGGGCACGCCTGGTATAGTGTATGGCCTAACTTGTTGTAAACATTAGTAAAGTTGTGTACAAAGGAATATATAAAACGCCATGCATTTTTCATATCGATATTTACATCAGTGACTTATGTTTGTTTACAAAAAAGTACACAAATCCATTTGTGTTACACATGTGGCTGTTGACCGCTACAAATCCAAATAAAAATTCACAATACAGCACATAAACATTGACAAGTCTAGACCTGCTGAGTTTCAAGGGCAAACGATCGTTTAATTAGGCACTGCATTTAAACTATGAAATGAACTTACCTAATGAAGTTGTGTAGCTTGCTACGTTTTTCCCCAACAGCCTGTAATTGTTTTTTTTTTTTTTCATTCCTTACTCCGCATTTTGAGAGCTGCCTGAATTAAATTCACCAATCACCTGACGTCCTTCCAGACCCTGATGCAACTAGTGTATCTCTCAGAAAATCTCGGAACAAGAGAGCAGCAGAGGACAACTCGGCTGTTGTCGTTGTCGGTTAACCTTTGACACACGCTTCCAAAATGGCTGTGCCCATGTTGTTTATACCGATTAAGGTTGATTATGCGATGTCTTCAACAGTTAAAAATGAAAGAAAAAAAGTCACGACGGTTGTTTTTAATAAATTTATTCGACAAAACAATTACGTTACAATTGTCCATTAAAAAGTAAAAAGTCAACGGCGGTCACGGCATGTTCTTACCATCAATGTTGGTCAAATTTTTTAGCCCATTTTGGGAATTGACAAGGGCGCGGTTGCTATGGTTAAATTCGAACACTGAAATTTTGAAGTCCGGGCCCTGAGACCTTGGGCTCTTCAAACTGCGGCCCTCTTCATTATTTAGTTGAATAGCCCTGATTTAGCATCTTTAACATACAGAATGCTGCGATGAGGTGGCGACTTGTCCAGGGTGTACCCCGCCTTCCGTCCGATTGTAGCTGAGATAGGCGCCAGCGCCCCCCGCGACCCCAAAAAGGGATTAAGCGGTAGAAAATGGATGGATGGAACATACAGAATGTATCAAATCAATTACGTTTTTCTGTGTGCGGCTCTCGCTGAAAAATGTTTGGACACCACTGAAACAAACCACAATGGCCTAAGGTTATGTCTACACTAAGCCGGTCAACCCCTTAAACAAAACATTTTTTAGCCTAAGCCCCGATTCAGCCACACTAAACCATCGTTTAAAGGCCTACTGAAACCCACTACTACCGACCACGCAGTCTGATAGTTTATATATCAATGATGAAATATTAACATTGCAACACATTCCAATACGGCCGGTTTAGTTTACTAAATTTCCCGCGGAGTTTCTTGTTGAAAACGTCGCGGAAGGATGACGCGTGCGCGTGATGTCACGGTCTGTCAGGAAATAGTAGCGCAGCGCCATTTGCGGCTAAAAGTCGTCTCTTTTCATCGCGCAATTAAACTATTCTGGACATCTGTGTTGCTGAATCTTTTGCAATTTGTTCAATTAATAATGGAGAAGTCAAAGTAGAAAGATGGAGTTGGGAAGCTTTAGCCTTTAGCCACACAAACACACGGTGATTCATTGTTTAAAATTCTCTGAGGTGAAGCTTTACCATGGATCAGAGCGATCAAGCGAACATGGATCCTGACCACTTGTCAATTGGCAGGTTTCGGTGAGAAAATAGTGTTAAAAAGTCGCCTCTTACCAGAGATCTGTGGAGTTTGCGCCATCCTTGTTTCTGCCGTGACTTCCCTCAGACACTGGCTTCAAGACACCCGTGGACACACCCCTCCGACTATCAGGTACTATTTAATCTCACTAAAACACTAGCAACAAAATAGAAAGATAAGGGATTTCCCAGAATTATCCTCGTAAATGTGTCTAAAAACATCTGAATCCGTCCCAATGCAATCAGATTTTTTTTTTTTTTTTTTACTTTATTATTATTATTTTTATTTTTTTTTCCATTATTCACTATCAATATCATCATCCAGGAATTTTTCATCCTCGCTCAAGTTAATGGGGAAATTGTCGTTTTCTCGGTGCGAATAGCTCTTTTTGTTGGAGGCTCCCATAATAAACAATTTGAGGATGTGAGGAGCCCTCACCCTTGTGACGTCATCGTCTGCGACTTCCGGTAAAGGAAAGGCTTTTTCATCAGCACCAAAAGTTGCGAACTTTATCGTCGATGTTCTCTTCTAAATCCTTTCAGCAAAAATATGGCAATATCGCGAAATGATCAAGTATGACACATAGAATGGACCTGCTATCCCCGTTTAAATAAGGACATCTAATTTCAGTAGGCTTTTAAGGTAACCCTCCTTGGATAATTCTTTACACGAGTAAGTGTGCCGTGTATTAATTGAATCTCCGGCTCTTAGCTTTGTATGGACTCATTGATCGTTTACAAACTGAGTTCGGAGATGAAGAGAAGTCAGAAAGACTGCGTCCCACACAGGAAGTGACGTCAGAAAGAACGCACCACAGCCAGCTTCATAACAACCGGAGCTAACCACTGGAAAGATGGAGGCGAGTCATCCAGACATACTTGTGTTTCTTATTCTTCTACATGTACAGACGCTTGTAGAAATCACACATGAATACCTTAAGAGAAGAAAACGCGCGATTGCAGCTATTTGGGATACAACACATCTCAGACGGCAAGAGAACTTTCGAATGTCCGGGTCAGCTGTGATTCTACTTCCCGAAAATTGTGTCGAAAGAGAGACAACAAGACTGTGGAATCCCGTGGATGTGATAGAAACGGTAGCGTGTGCTTTGTATTACCTGGCCATCGAGTGAAGAATACGGAAAACAGCGAATGCATTTGGATTGGCAAAGCAGACCGTATCAGTTATTGTCCGCCACGTCTAGGTCCAAAATATATAAAGTCACCAAAAAGGAATGGACAATGAAGGTGAAGGCAAAAGAGTGAGGAGTGTTCTGACCAGCTATCTAGATCACTGGATTGATTGTTGTAAAAATGTTCTTTATCACATTGTTTACGTGTCTGATAAAGATTTGATTAATGTATGATGGCTCATGTGTGATTCACTACAATAGGGCCCCACAGCACACCGGATTCCCGTTAACTCAGGGGTGTCCAAAGTGCGGCCCGCAGTTAAACGTTTACCGGCCCGCCACACATTCTGCAAAAATTGCAAAATTGATAGTATTGCAAAAAAAAAAAAAAACATTAAAAAAAAAAAGTGGAATGAGGTGAAATCTAATGAGAAAAAGTGGCAATGTTGACACAAAGCCGCCATACAGGCAGTTTTTGTGTTACTTTTGTCTTTATTTCCTTTTTTTTTTCCATTGCTCCAAAAAAAAGACAAAAAAACCTATTATAATGAATTATTACTTAAAAATGATCACTTTAAAATGTTTTATGTGGAAAAAATATTGCATATGTTGTGCGGTTGCCATAAAAAAACATAAAAGTTTTGACAAAAGAGCATAAAACAAACAAAATAATAGTTCAAACTTAAAATCGACAGATATATGGGAAGTTGATCTCGAAATTTAAGTGTTAAAAGTAAAAAAAAGAAACTAATAAAAATGTATCACTTTATGAGTGGGGAACCTTTCGGATCTCAAATATATTTAGTAGGATTTTATTTAACTTTTCACTGTGATCACTCAAAAATATTAAATAATTAAAATCAATGGTGATCTTTATTGATCTTTGAGGGTTTTAATTTCTAAATAAAGGAACTTTCCTGAAGGAATCAATAAAGTACTATCTATCTATCTATCCATCCATCTAAATACTGCATATTTCAGTTTTACTATAAAAAATAAAGTTGTCTTTGACAGAAAAGGCATAAAACCTTATTTGTTTTACTTTATATTAACCTCAAGTCGATATAGAGATTTACTGGAAGAATTAAGTAAATTAAAAAAATAATAATTTGACTTATTTTTAGCATTTTAGTGATTGAGACCCTCTATGCTCCCCAGGAGCCCTGAGGATTAAAAAAAAAATCCATATATTTTGTTATGGTTTGAAAATTAAAAATATCCAAATGGCCCCCGCATGCTTAAATTTTTCCGTGTGTGGCCCTCTGTGGAAAAAGTTTGGACACCCCTGCGTTAACTGAAATACCACAACATTGGACATTGTTCAGATAAGGTACATTTAAGAACTTGCACACAAAGCAACACTGGAGGTGACTATGACGTGCTTGTTTTCCGCGCATGTGTACTAAGTCGCGTTGCGCCAGCGGACGGGGGGATGGGGTCTTAAACGACCATTGTGTGTGTGTGTGTGTGTGTGTGTGTGTGTGTGTGGACAAGGATAAGGTAAAGTGGGATTACCCTGGACAACCGTGTAAACGGGTCCAAAGAGTCACTTATTTGGGAGCAAGCGTGTAAATGCTTGGTAAAGGCCAACTGAAATGAGATTTTCTTATTTAAACGGGGATAGCAGGTCCATTCTATGTGTCATACTTGATCATTTTGCGATATTGCCATATTTTTGCTGAAAGGATTTAGTAGAGAAAATCCACGATGAAGTTCGCAACTTTCGGTGTTAAGAGTAAAGCCCTGCCTTTACCGGAAGTAGCAGACGATGACGTCGCAAGTGTGGGGGCTCCTCACGTATTCACATTGTTTATAAAGGGAGCCTCCAACAAAAAGAGCTATTCGGACCGAGAAAACGACAATTTCCCCATTAATTTGAGCGAGGATGAAAGATTTGTGTTTGAGGATATTGATAACGACGGACTAGAGAAAAAAAAAAGAAAAATGCGATTGCATTGTGACGGGTTCTGATGTTTTTAGACACATTTAGTGGGATAATTCTGGGAAATCCCTTATCTTTCTATTGTGTTGCTAGTGTTTTAGTGAGTTTAATATTACCTGATACTCGGAGGGGTGTGTCCACGGGTGTGTTGACGCCAATGTTTCAGGGGAGTCGACGGCAGCTATGAACGGCACAAGCTCAGCTTTTGTCCGGTAAGAAGCGACTTTTTAACCACAATTTTTCTCACCGAAACCTGCTGGTTGACATTTGGTAGGGATCCATGTTGGTTTGACCGCGCTCTGATCCATAGTAAAGTTTCACCTCAAGGAATTTTAAACAAGGAATCACTGTGTGTTTCAATCAATCAATCAATGTTTATTTATATAGCCCCAAATCACAAATGTCTCAAAGGACTGCACAAATCATTACGACTACAACATCCTCGGAAGAACCCACAAAAGGGCAAGGAAAACTCACATCCAGTGGGACGCCAGTGACAATGCTGACTATGAGAAACCTTGGAGAGGACCTCAGATGTGGGCAACCCCCCCCCTCTAGGGGACCGAAAGCAATGGATGTCGAGCGGGTCTAACATGATACTGTGAAAGTTCAATCCATAGTGGCTCCAAGACAGCAGCGAGAGTCCCGTCCACAGGAAACCATCTCAAGCGGATCAGCAGCGTAGAGATGTCCCCAACCGATACAGGCGAGCGGTCCATCCTGGGTCCCGACGAGCGGTCCATCCTGGGTCTCGACTCTGGACAGCCAGTACTTCATCCATGGTCATCGGACCGGACCCCCTCCACAAGGGAGGGGGGGACATAGGAGAAAGAAAAGAAGCGGCAGATCAACTGGTCTAAAAAGGAGGTCTATTTAAAGGCTAGAGTATACAGATGAGTTTTAAGGTGAGACTTAAATGCTTCTACTGAGGTAGCATCTCGAACTGTTACCGGGAGGGCATTCCAGAGTACTGGAGCCCGAACGGAAAACGCTCTATAGCCCGCAGACTTTTTTGTGGCTAAAGGCTAAAGCTTCCCAACTCCATCTTTCTACTGTGACTTCTCCAATATTAATTGAACAAATTGCAAAAGATTCAGCAACACAGATCTCCAAAATACTGTGTAATTATGAGGTTAAAGCAGACGACTTTTAGCCGTGTGTGAGTGCGCAGCGATCATACTTCCTAAAAACCCGTGACGTCTTGCGTACACGTCACCATTACACAACGTTTTCAAGACGAAACTCCCGGGAAATTTAAAATTGCAATTTAGTAAACTAAAAAGGCCGTATTGGCATGTGTTGCAATGTTAATATTTCATCTTCGATATATAAACTATCAGACTGCGTGGTGGGTAGTAGTGGGTTTCAGTAGGCCTTTAAGTCATGAGCTAATCATTGTACTAAACATATTTTCTGCACAAGCATTTATTGTGTCTGGTAGGCCAGTCAGGCACAGAAACTTGACATTAAACCGTTGTTTGTTTAAGCACGCTCGTTATAGGACATTTCTTTCCTCTTCAAAATTGATAACGCATTGTAGGATTCCCACTTCTCTCTCAGAAAAATTCACTAACAGTTATTTCCACACTTCATGGTGTTCTTTGTCTCTTCAGAACATTTGCATTCAAGAGTTAGTCAATCTGTGGCTATAGATTCTAATGTCACCCTACCGCGAGCTCCATTGGCTCTTCATTTATGTATATATACACTTGGGGTTTTCTTTGCATGTAGGGGGAGCATTCGATTTCATGTCTGTCGCTGATTTCTATTTAATGAACCATTGATTTCTTTCCCCTCATCAAATCTTCATTAATCATAATGAAAGTGTGTTCACAATAGCTCCAGTGTTTATAATTGGTGGAAGCCTTCACACCTCTTGCTTGACTGAACAAAATTCCTTCCAGTATGTTCCACATTACGTATTCAGTGTGTGTTTTGTTTTTTTAAGCTGACCACAGTACCGCCCAGGGGTTTATTAAAAAAAGAAAAGGAAAAAAATGTATGTCCGTTAATTTAAGTAAATTCGCACACACTTGAGTTGTGAGACTGCATGCATATCGTGAAGCTACAAGTGCGTGATTGCTCAGAGGTTACTCATGCAACTCTTGTGGAGTGAGCGATACAGATAGAATGTATATGAACCACAAGCTCACATTCTCCTCTTGGAGGACCAGCACTCGTTCTCTGAGTCAATAACAGTCTGAAAGACTGCAGTGTAGTTGACTGGACATGGTTTATGTAAAAAGAAGTGTTATTTTTAAGGGTGGTTTCAACAAGGAATAAAGTCATGGACAAGGCTTGAACATATGTATTGCTTCTGCATGGCTTGCAACAACAGAAGCATGCTGAAATCAATTTAAATGGAAGGGAGAAAGATTGACACGTAGAGGGAAGATTTCCTTTAGGTGTAAGGAGGAATGTATGAGAGGAGTCAAGGACATAGGTAAGGATGCTGTCATTCAATGACCAATGTGAGCATGTGCCCTCAATATGGAGTTGGGAATTAAGGTTTATTTTGCGAACAGATTCCCTATTTCAGGGGTCTGCAACCTGCGGCTCTAGAGTATAATGTAGCCCGGAACGGTTCGGGATACATGGGATTCTGGGTATTTGTTCTGTTGTGTTTATGTTATGTTACAGTGCGAATGTTATCCCGAAATGTGTTTGTCATTCTTGTTTGGTGTGGGTTCACAGTGTGGCGCATAATAGTAAGAGTGTTAAAGTTGTTTATATCACAACCCTCAGTGTATCCTGTATGGCTGTTGAACAAGTATGCCTTGCAGTTGCTTGCACGTTGAGTCAGCAGCTGCACACTGGATGTGGCGGACCGGCACTCAGATAGCATAGTATTAAAGCGCATGCGACGACATGGTCGAGAGGACATTTAAGGCATTGCCATCACAGCACGCTCTCAATATTGATGTCCGGGTGAAAATCTGCGAATGTTATCCTGCGGAGATTTCTCCCGGAAAAATGGGGGGGTCGGCAAGTATGCAGCTTAGCCAAATCAGAGTGATCCAAGAGCCGCGGGTTGGCAACCCCTGCTCTACGAGGACAATGACACTATTTATATTAAACATGCTTTTCTGATGAGAGTATTTGGCGAGTGCCGTTTTGTCCTACTAATTTTGGCAGTCCTTGAACTCACCGGAGTTTGTTTACCTGTGCAACTTTTTTGTTTGACGCCACTCTTTCTTTGTCTCATTTCGTCCACCAAACTATTCATGCTGTGTGTGAATGCACAAATGTGAGCTTTGTTGATGTTATTGACTTGTGTGGAGTGCTAATCAGGCATATTCGGTCAGTGCATGACTTCAAGCTAATCAATACTAACATGCTATTTGGGATAGCTTTATGTACATCTTGCATCATTATGCCTCACTTGTATGTATATTTGAGCTCATTTAATTTCTTATGTCCTCTGTCTATTTAATTTATGTCTGCATTTCTAATGACATATTATCTATATGTAATATTGCCTGCATTTCAGCTTGCATAGATTGTTATAAATCCATTCGAAGAAGGCAGACAGCCATTTTCTTTAACTTGGACCATTGGCCATTCTAAGCCAGTGATATCTAAACGTTATCTCACCCTCTGAGAAGCCTCTGTTTTACTAATGTTTTTCAATGTTGTAAAAATGGGTAGAATAAATATTGTATTTCAACATTTCTGTCAACAAAGATTTGTGTCAGCCTGCGACAGTCATTTTGATAGTAGGCTAATATAGACACTTATGGCATGTGTTGCCTTCATTATAACACTTATATACGGCTTTTCATTTTTTGCGGCTCTATAAGGATTTAGTTTTTGTATTTTTGGTCCAATATGGCTCTTTCAACATTTAGGGTTGCCAACCCCAAAGGCTATTCAACTGGCAGGCCTTGGAATGACACCATACCGATCATCCTTGAGTGAAATTGTTGGATACCAATCACTAGGGATAGATACCGATTACGGTATTTTTTTTGGAACGTACCAAATCTATCGGTGCCATGTTACAGTACCTGGGTTGTGTGTGACATCACGTCCAGTTGCAGACTGCGGCGGCTCTAGCTAGCGATGAACGGTATTAATGATAACCTGCCCACGGTGAGTAATACCGTTCTAAATTGAAATGAAAAAAAAAACGGAATAACTGCACTTTAATAAACTCATGGACTGACTGGCGCGGGCTTGCTAGCTTAATGCTAACATGAACACAAGAGCCATTAACATCTTTATCCATTAAGAAATTACATACCTCAATCTATCAATCCATCCATCCATCCGTCTTCTTCCGGGGGCAGCAGCCTAAGCAAGGAAGCCCAGACTTCCCTCTTCCCAGCCACTTTGCTCAGCTCCTGCCGGGGGATCCAGAAGCGTTCTCAGGCCAGCCGGGAGACATAGTCTTACCAACGTGTCCTGTGTCTTCCCCGTGGCCTCCTACCGGTCGGATGTGCTCGAAACACCTCGCTAGGGAGGCGTTTGGGTGGCATCCTGACCAGATGCCCGAACCACCTCAGCTGGCTCCTCTCGATGTGGATACATACCTCAATTTAAACTTACATAAACACATTTTTGTCTGAACAACTATTGTAAAATATTAAATTGTGTACATTAAACCTACAAGCTGTGCTGACATAAATACAAGCCTGTGTTTTTACGGTGCGTTCAAGGACCGCTGAAAGAAAGACCAGGAGAACCAAAGAGTAGAACGCCCACCGGAAATAATAAATAATTGTAGATTTTATTTGCAATGCACTTTTCAGTTACAGTATTTTTACGGTATTCAAACCCAGCCCAACTTTTCAGAAGAAAATATTTTTTTTACATGCAGTATCTGCACCTGAATATAAGCCACAGATATATACAGGTACAAAATATTTTGTAAATTTTTAGATACCGTAATTGTTTCCAAATGTGTCAGCATATCCGTTAATGCTAACAGCGTTAGCTCGATTACATTACAATAGCCTGTACAACAAATATTCTTAAAAACACTCCTACAGACATCACACATGGGACAATCTCTTAAGTAATTGAGTTGTTTTAGTTCTATTGTAAAAACTACAAATGTTGTTTGGAGTGATGAATGAAGAATCTTTTCGAGCAGAAACACTATGTACAAATATACCTGGGAAGCACATTGTCAATCTGCAGCATTTGCAGTGAGCGAATTTGTCTAAAAGATGGCGCCATAGCACAAACAATGACACACCTTTACAGTGTCTCTATCAGTGCAATATGAAAACTATTTGTTAAATACAAAACAGTATGGCTGTTGAAAAAGAAACTGCCATAAATTAGCCGCACCTATTTTTAAGCCGCAAGGTTATGAAGCGTTTGAAAAAAGTATTGACTTATAGTCTGAGAAAATACGGTAAATATCTCCTAAAGTGCTAAATAAAATATGACTAAAACACTATCAGTGAAGCATAAGAAACACAAAACATGCAAAATAGTGGGGTGTTTCTATTTTAGTTAATTAAATGTTTTTTAAGATTTCAGCATCTGTAAGTACTTTTTAAGCACATTGAATAGTATTGCGATATTAATGATTATAATTTTGATCACAATCGTGCTATAAAATTTTCATTTTGTAACATCCCTAACACTAACTTAGCCAAACTACCTCTCGGTAATGTTGCAATTTTCAATGCCCACAAAGAAAATTGATCCAGCAATGTAATAATAAAACAAGGTAAAGTAACTGAACATTAGTTATAATAAGATTTTATTCCAAATGTTGCGATGAAAAGAATAGATTGTGTTATTAAAACATTATTTATCAAACCGCAAAAAAGTACCGTAAATGCTATTGGTATCGATTCCCAGGTAGCGTATTAGTATCGTATCGGTTCACATATGAAATTTACCCATCCATAGTATGTCATCTTGTGTTTAGCTCGGAGCTAACATCCATCCATTGATCCATTTTCTAACGCTTGTCCCTCTTGGGGTTGGGGTGGGGGTTAGCCTGGATATTTGTTATTTTTCCGTTTGATCACAGGTATTTTCTTTAAATGCCAACCCCAAGTATGTATGACTCCATTTGTCGCGGTTGGCCTGACACCGGCAGATGGCAGTGGAGTCTTGAATATTTTAAAATGTGTTTTGTGGCCATTCTAGTTTTGACCACAGTGTCAGTTGCTATTTAGAGTGGCGTTTTCCATCGTTTTCAGCAGACTGCATTGCAAAATGATTAACCCCAAGTCCTTCCTCTCACCCTTATCCTTTATCTACAGTACATTTTTTTGTGTATTCAGCAATAGAAAATGCAGCTCACTTTCTTCCCCAAGAGGACCAGTTTTGGTCCTTTGTCTTCAATGAACCTCAGTTGAACTGTCCCTCCATTATCTTTGCCCGAGAACCCTCGTCACATACGCCACAGGTTATGGGTCCCCAGTCACCACTACCTCCCCTTCCAAACACCTCTATTGGCCAGCAAATTTAGCTCCTTGATGGCCTTCTGCACTGCGACACTTAGTTTCTGTCCATTGCCCGCTGCCGGCCTGTTAATCGGGATTGGTGGAAGGGAAAGCATCACAGCGAGACGCCACGTTCGCTGAAGCCCGCAGAACCGGGCCAAGGTCACTTGCATCGCTCTTGTGTGGCTGCTGCCCGCTGCGAACAGCCAGGGGTTTGTCACTTGAAAGGACAGAAACGATAAGAGGAGTCCCACTAACTTAAAACGTAAAATACATGACAGAGTGGATAATTTCATTACGGAATATAGCAAAAAGAGGCAAAAAAATGGGAAATTATGACAAGATCATATCCATATTTCCCCCCTTTTGTGATTAAATGCATGTCACTGTGGAGTGTGAGCTCTTAGGTAACCTATTTTCTGCTCTCTCCTTGATCAGCACGCTTTAATTATTCACTCTCGCCTCGCTCGTTTTGTAAGAAAAGCTTGATTACAATTCCCACTTGTGAGGGATTTGTCTTTTCCCCTCGAAACAAAGAATGTGGCTCAAAAAGGTATCTTCTAGTACATTAAGCCCATATCAATGACATTAAATGATAAATACACACTGTTAAGCATTAGGTGAATTCTGAATTCATCATTTATAAAGCATATTTCCATCATGAATACTCATTAGTATGCAGTTGACAGTATAAACAGATTTATAAACAATACTATTTTAATTATCATTCCACCCTGTTGTTTTTCTGCCTTCTCTTCCAACATTTTTCATCTGACTCAAACCATTCCACTGTCAAAATGTGGCCGCCGTTTTTTCATTTTCCAAAACCCCCATATTTCAAGGAATTCCAAATGGAACATTTTTGCTAATTATATATATATATATATATATATATATATATATATATATATATATATATATATATATATATATATATATATATATATATATAGATATGTATATGTACATAGATATATATACAGTGGGGCAAAAAAGTATTTAGTCAGCCACCGATTGTACAAGTTCTCCCACTTAAAATGATGACAGAGGTCTGTAATTTTCATCATAGGTACACTTCAACTGTGAGAGACAAAATGTGAAAAAAAAATACCTGAAATTCACATTGTAGGAATTTTAAAGAATTTATTTGTAAATTATGGTGGAAAATAAGTATTTGGTCAACCATTCAAAGCTTTCACTGATGGAAGGAGGTTTTCGGCTATTTTGGTTTCATCTGACCACATTACATTCTCCCAATCCTCTGCTGTATCATCCATGTATCCATTTTGGTATAAACTCAACTCCTCGTGTTTGGAGGAGGAAGCATACTGAGTTGCATCCCAAGAACACCATAACTACTGTAAAGCATGGGGGTGGAAACATCATGCTTTGGGGCTGTTTTTCTGCTAAGGGGACAGGACGATTGATCCGTGTTAAGGAAAGAATAAATGGGGCCAAGTATCGTGAGATTTTGAGCCAAAACCTCCTTCCATCAGTGAGAGTTTTGAATGGTTGACCAAATACTTATTTTCCACCATAATTTACAATTAAATTCTTTAAAACTCCTACAATGTGAATTCCTGGATTTTTCATTCACATTCTGTCTCTCACAGTTGAAGTGTACCTATGATGAAAATTACAGACATCTGTCATCATTTTAAGTGGGAGAACTTGCACAATCGGTGGCTGACTAAATAATTTTTTGCCCCATTGTATATTCACGGTGGCAGAGGGGTTAGTGCGTCTGCCTCACAATACGAAGTTCCTGCAGTCCTGGGTTCAAATCCAGCCTCGGGACCTTTCTGTGTGGAGTTTGCATGTTCTCCCCGTGAATGCGTGGGTTCCCTCCGGGTACTCCGGCTTCCTCCCACTTCCAAAGACATGCACCTGGGGATAGGTTGATTGGCAACACTAAAATTGGCCCTAGTGTGTGAATGTGAGTGTGAATGTTGTCTGTCTATCTGTGTTGGCCCTGCGATGAGGTGGCGACTTGTCCAGGGTGTACCCCGCCTTCCGCCCGATCGTAGCTGAGATAGGCGCCAGCGCCCCCCGCGGTAGAAAATGGATGGATGGATGGATGTCCATCCATCCATTTTCTACCGCTTATTCCCTTTCGGGCTCGCGGGGGGCGCTGGCGCCTATCTCAGCTACGATCGGGCGGAAGGCGGGGTACACCCTGGACAAGTCGCCACCTCATCGCAGGGCCAACACAGATAGACAGACAACATTCACACTCACATTCACACACTAGGGCCAATTTTAGTGTTGCCATTCAACCTATCCCCAGGTGCATGTCTTTGGAAGTGGGAGGAAATTGTATATGTCGCGAGTAATTATTCCAAATGGAACATTTTTGCTAATTATTATTAATTGCTAACATGCTAATGCAAGCATGCAGGGATTGAACAGTAGTCAGTAATAATACCCGGTAGGCTTGTGAATATCTGCTAAGGAAGTAAAGGGGTGGGGGTGGGCATGGTGGCAAAAAGTATGCTGGAGCAAGAGAAAAACAGATTTTTTTATTTTTGGAATCGTCTGCAATACAAGAACTTGAATTTATCGATAACTTCGGTATATTGCCCAGGACCAGTTGACCTTTAATGTTCGTTTTTAAGCCAATATATGTTAATTTTCCCCTTTTCTGTCTCCACACCGTTTCTGCTTGTAAGTGCTCTGTGTGTGTGTTGCCTCACAGGCGCCCAGGCTCGTATTATCATCAATGTTACCATCATGTCCATGAAAAAAAACAACTACCGGTAATTTTTAAAGGCAGTACAGTACCTTTTTTACTTAATGTGTACCGCTGTACTTTATTAGTACCAGTATATTGTACAATCTTGGTATGTATTTATTATAAAGTATTACCCAAACATCTTATCCATTGGTATCAGGTTGTGTGGCACAAACAGTATTACAATACCTTGGTGTTACCCTTCCATCCATCCTTTTCTACCGCTTATTCCCTTAGGGGTTGCAGGGGGCGCTGGTGCATATCTCAGCTACAATCGGGCAGAAGGCGGCGTACACCCTGGACAAGTCACCATCTCATCGCAGGGTCAACACAGATAGACAGACAACATTCACACTCCCTTACAACATTAAATATGCACACCAATATCAATCTAGTGCAGGAGTGTCCAAACTTTTTGACATCTGGGCTGCATTTGGCTAAAAAAAATAAAGTTAGATGCTGAAAGCCGACTGCATGTAAAGTAACAATATATTTACATAAGTGTGTGTGCAGGCACGTGTGTGTGTGTATATGTGTGTATACTTGTGTATAATTTTGTATGTATGTGTATATGTAAGTATGTATGTAAATATGTAAGTACATATATGTATATAGCATATACATATACCCATATACAGTACATACCATATACTGTATATGGGTATATGTATGTATGTGTGTGTGTGTATATGTATATATGATTGTGTATATACTGGTATGTACAAAACCCGTGAAGTTGGCACGTTGTGTAATTTGTAAATACAAACAGAATACAATGATTTGCAAATCCTTTTTAATTTATATTTAGTTGAATAGACTGCAAAGACAAGATGTTTAATGATCGATCTGAGGGAAATTATTTTTTCCCCAAATAATCATAAACGTAGAATTTAATGGCAGCAACACATTGCAAAAAATATGGCACAGGGACATTTTTAACACTGTGTTACATGGCCTTTTCTTTTAACAACACTCAGTTAATGATTGGGAACGGAGGGGACCAATTTTTGAAGTTTTTCAGGTAGAATTCTTGATGTACAACTTAAGTTGTTCAACAGTCCGGGGTCTCCGTTGTGGTATTTTAGGCTTCATTGTGCGCCATACCTTTTCAATGGGAGACAGGTCTGGACTCCAGGCAAGCCAGTCTAGTACCTGCACTCTTTTACTATGAAGCCATGCTGTGGTAACACGTGCAGAATGTGGCATCATTACAAGGTCATTGAACTGAAATGCTCACGTTCACTACTAAATGTGACGTAATTGCAGAAATAAAATTGCTGAATTATTAAAAAGAATGTAATCTGTTTGTGGGTAAGATTGCTTGTTAACTCATGACGTCTCGCAGGCCAAAGAAGTTAGGACACCCCTGGTCTAGTGTCACCAGTGATTTTTGGGAACGGGCAGGGGCACTACCTCTGTCGCTTGTTTTGATGTACTGCCATTCAGCGGCCCTTCTCTCCTCTCGTGTTGACGTTTTCTCAAACATACTTAGGGGTGGACAAATACATACGACGCGGTGACAACAAAATGGCTGTTCTATCGCCATTGCCGTGATCGTCTCTGACTGGCACTCCAGCGTCGCAGTGCCACCATTACTTCACACCGTGTTTAAGAAATCACGGATGGTTTACCAGCCAGCGTTCACACATTTGTCATGTCAAGTGAGAGCGGATTTCTGCTGCTTCACTTGGCAACAAGCAGCCGTCTGCTCCAAGCTCTCGCTCGTCACTCTCTCTCCTGTTGAAATAGGTAAAGGTGCCCTCCAATGTTTGCACACTACATATATCGGCGCTCGTAGAGTCCAGTTTATATGCACTTACCTACAAGCTCATCTCTCGTTAACTGGCTTTCATCCACATGCTCATGAAAGCCCGCTCAAGCGTCCCCGCGTCCTACTCGCTGACTGGATGTCTGCCCACTCCTCAGCAATGTTTCTGAGCCCACTTTGCAAGTCCTCTAATCTCCCTCTGGCTGTACACACCACTTTGTCACCAGGATTTCTGATTAGGTGCTTAAAATTATTGTGTTTTACTGCTGGAAGAGCATACAGAGATACGTAACAAAGCACTGGGCAGGGACCAAGAGGCTTTCAGCCTGTCATGTCTTTTTCACAGACCTGTGCCGACCATTGGGGCTCGATCAGAGGTTGCGGTGAACGTGATTGATCAGGAGGTGATACGCGACACAGGCGGGTGTTTGCTGCTCTTCAAGCAAATTGACAGGTGCAGGCCTGTTCTGGACCAAACTGTACAATGTGGAAGAAATGATTAAAGCTGACGTGGACTAGGGCTTAGGCCATATCGCGATATACAGTGGGGCAAAAAAGTATTTAGTCAGCCACCGATTGTGCAAGTTCTCCCACTTAAAATGATGACAGAGATCTGTAATTTTCATCATAGGTACACTTCAACTGGGAGAGACAGAATGTGGGGGAAAAAAAATCCGGGAATGCACATTGTAGGAATTTTAAAGAATTTATTTGTAAATTATAATGGAAAATAAGTATTTGGTCAACCATTCAAAGCTCTCACTGATGGAAGGAGGTTTTGGCTCAAAATCTCACGATACATGGCCCCATTCATTCTTTCCTTAACACGGATCAATCGTCCTGTCCCCTTAGCAGAAAAACAGCCCCAAAGCATGATGTTTCCACCCCCATGCTTCACAGTAGGTATGGTGTTCTTGGGATGCAACTCAGTATTCTTCTTCCTCCAAACACGACGAGTTGAGTTTATAACAAAAAGTTCTATTTTGGTTTCATCTGACCACATGACATTCTCCCAATCCTCTGCTGTATCATCCATGTATCCATTTTGGTATAAACTCAACTCGTCGTGTTTGGAGGAAGAAGAATACTGAGTTGCATCCCAAGAACACCACACCTACTGTGAAGCATGGGGCTGGAAACAATGCTTTGGGGCTGTTTTTCTGCTAAGGGGACAGGACAATTGATCCGTGTTAAGGAAAGAATGAATGGAGCCATGTATCGTGAGATTTTGAGCCAAAACCTCCTTCCATCAGTAAGAGCTTTGAATGGTTGACAAAATACTTATTTTCCACCATAATTTACAAAAACATTCTTTGAAATTTCTACAATGTGCATTCCTGGGGTTTTTTTTTCACATTCTGTCTCTCACAGTTGAAGTGTACCTATAATGAAAATTACAGACCTCTGTCATAATTTTAAGCGGGAGAACTTGCACAATCGGTGGCTGACTAAATACTTTTTTTTGCCCCATTGTATACTGTATCTCAATGTTTTGCCTTAGCCTTGAATGAACACTTGATGCATATAATCACAGCAGTATGATGATTCTATGCGTCTTCATTAAAACATTCTTCTTCATACTGCATTAATATGTTCTACTTCTAAACTTTCATGCAGAGAAAGAAATAACAAGTCAATTGACCAAAAATGTATTTATTAAACAGTTACTAAGCAGTGGCACAAACATTCATGTCATTTCAAAACAGAAAGTGCAAGATTGTCAGACATTTTGAAACATGCTATTAGTGCACTTTTGTGCATGATGTCACTAAGATGACATATCAAAACAACACTAAATTAAAGTGCACTTTTTGTACAGAATGCCACTACAATAGTTTAAAACAAATAAAGTGCACTTTTGTGCATGATGTCACACAAGATATTTCAAAAAGTGTCAAATAAAAATGAGAAGCATTTAAAACAGTGTATGTCCTACGGTGTTGATGTGGAAATAGTTGCTTCGGCATTTTGTGGGTGTGGCACCGAACGGAGATGGTGACATACACAGTTTGAAGCACTCTTCAATCTCTCGAGGGTGACTTTTCAAATGATGCTACAAATTTGCAGTGCTGCTACTTTTTGTAGCAACGCTTCTGTCGCATACATTTTCAACATATACTCTCTTGAAGGCAAACCACCGCCAGACGATGCACCCGTGCTGTTTTTATTGGGAATTTATTCTTCCTCCATTTGATACCAGATTCGCACCTTCTCTCTCTCGTATTACCACTCGCAACACACCGTTAGCATCACAGCTAATGTTACCCATGTTGCTACCTCTGTGCTCGGGGAGGGTGTGTGACGTTGCACGCGTGACGTATGTAAGAAGGTGCGTTTGTTTTAAGTCTCTGTGAGAAGGAGAGACAAGAAAGAGGGAGAAACGCATGCAGTGTAATGCCCGCAGCTAAAAGCAACTGCGTGAGAACGTATACTCGAATATCACGATATGGTCATTTTCTATATCGCACAGAGACAAACCCGCGATATCTCGAGTATATCGCTAAATCGCCCAGCCCTATTACAAACCACACCGATATTTGAACTATTGCATGCATACAGTGGGTGAGGGTTTTTTTTTTTTTTTTTGCACTAATGACCTCATAAGTCTGTAAAAAAAGATGATACAGTATTATCTGCTCACAAATGTTACCCAGTGGTTGTTTGCGCACACTGAAGCTAGTCCTGGATAGTTCCACTCCAATAACCTCCTGCATCAGGAGGTTATTGGCCGTGCTGTGGGGGCGCTTTGTGTCAGCGTCCTGGTGGCCATGGTCTGATGGCCTCCTGATGCAGATGGCTCCTGTGATGGTGTTTACTCCCCTGGTTCCTCTGTACTCAGCCATGCATTTGTTTATTAATGTGCAAATGCATTTGTGTGTTTGTGTTTGGTATTTGTGTGTGTGTTTGTGCGATGATGGGGAATTGTTTTTAAGTCTGTAAAGCAGTTTGCGTTGCATTTCTTTTATGTATGAAACTAGTTTGATTTGATTATAAAGCACACAACCAACATTCATAAACCTCTAAGATTTTTGCATACATGCTGCAAGTACAATGTAGTAACAGGCACATTATTAATAAGATGTATTTTGGTGATTTTAAGCATATAGCGGTGCATTAATTTTAGACGCATCACAACGTTCACTTTTCCATTCAACAACAACACAATCATGAGAGACAACAAACATAATAAAACGACCACTTACTCTACAATGTCTGCTCTGACAGGGATGCCGACTGATGGGATGTTCATATATCTTCCCGTTAAGATCATCATTTTTTGCAAATTTTGCAAAAAAAAAAAAAAAAAAAGTGGATGCAAACAATCGTCTTTTTGGGTCTTTCTGGCTAAGTTGGATGTAAAAATTGACCAACTTCTTGGTTTGTGTCCACAGCCTTCCACTATCCAGGTGGGAGGCATGATTTATAATCTAGGAATAACTTTCACCAACTCAGAAGCAATGCGGCAGCTCACCGGCTGATGTCAATATAGCAGCACAAGCTTGTTCGCTTTGTGTGATCAATGCGCCGCTTAATGTAGGTCCCTAACATTAGCAATTATAATAAGAATATTGCTAATACCATATTTTTCGGACTGTAAGTCGCTTTTTTTTTTATAGTTTGGCTGGGGGTGCGACTTATAGTCAGGTTCAACTTATGTGTGAAATTATTAACACATTACTGTAAAATATCAAATATTATTTAGCTCATTCACATAAGAGACTAGATTTATAAGATTTCATCAGATTTACCAATTAGGAGTGACAGATTGTTTGGTAAACGTATAGCATGTTCTATATGTTATAGTTATTTGAATGACTCTTACCATAATATGTTACGTTAACATACCAGACGCGTTCTCAGTTGGTTATTTATGCGTCATATAACGTACACTTTTTCAGCCTGTTGTTCACTATTCTTTATTTATTTTAAATTGCCTTTCAAATGTCTATTCTTGGTGTTGGGTTTTATCAAATAAATTTCCCCCAAAATGCGACTTATAGATGTTTCTTTCCTTCTTTATTATGCATTTTCGGCAGGTGTGACTTATACTCCGGAGCGATTTATACTCCGAAAAATGCGGTACTTGGTTTATATTCAGGTCACAATATGTCAATGGTGTTTTGTTGTCGCTTATTGGATGTCTTTTAGGCTCCCATTGACTCCATTGATAGCTGATTTTGATGTTTTTTTTTTTTTTCAAAAGTTGTGTTCTTTACTCATAAGGATTGTGAATGATAGGCAAAATTGTGAAAAAAAAAAAAAAAGTGCAGTTCCCCAATGTAGTTAGATGCAGGATTCTCACAAGGACGACATAAAAAAATACAAACATACCTACTGTATGTTAACTTTTGAATCTAGGAGACTATAAACGTGTCCCTCTTAAATTACTGCTGATAACACTGTGTTGATTGTGACAGTGTGGCCCCAAATGAAACTTGAGGCCACAATTGCCCTACTTCAATCAGGGTCAACACATCTCCCAATACTCCCCCGAACGTTAAAGGGGAACTGTGTTTATTTTGTAATTTTGCCTATCATTCACAATCCCAATGGAAGATATTTCTAGCTATGTGCACGTAGACACTTTGAATTGGAATTTAAGCCTAACCGGAATAAAAATTCTTCATGTAAACACCGCATTCTGAATATATTTTTTTTTTTTCCCAAGATGGCGCTGCTGTAGGGGCTGCTGTAGGCAGGAGCTCTGTGCTCTTGTGTCATCCTTTTGTGTTTCCCTCTTGTTTTCATGTGGTATTATATATTTTTGCATTTTGGTCCGGGACCCTTTGGGACTGTGTGACAAGAGGTGCCACTTTCGTGACCTCTGTGGTGCTTTTTTTGTGGACTTCTGGATCTGCCTCCCGGGAGCCTTTTGGCCATGGAGACCAGCTGCAGGGTCTCTGCTACACCAGAGTCTGTTTGGATGTACTGGAGGAGATGCGGATGAGGGGACAGGACTGTGGAGCTAGCACTGAGCTACTGGGACAGAGAGGCTTCGCGGTGTCTTGACTGGGTGAGCAGGTGTCGGACACCTCAGTCACCTTGGACGTATTCTCGCTCATCCATGCGGACTGGACATTGGCCAAGAGTGGAGTCGGCTGTCTTGGTTGCCTTGTTGGGTCTGCTTCTGTCTCTGGCCATGCCCCCTCCACCCCAGCGGACAATGGCGTGGAACACCGCAGAGGCCACAACAATGGATATGTTTCTTTTACTTTTTATTCATAGCTGTATGTAGAAGTGTCTGGTTGTATCTGCTGCTTTAATGTCTTTAATGTCCTCTGTGTTCTTTGATGTTTGATGTTTCCCTCTTACACACATGGAAGAGGGATGTGTACTATGGCTATGAGTTGTTGTTGTTTTTTTTTGTTTTTTTTCCCCTTGGCCTCAGTCTGCACCCCCACTCCAGGGCCTAGGCTAAGACCGATTTTTTAATTTTATTTTAATCTTCTATTCCCCCCCCCCCCCTTGTTTACCTGTATCTCATCTTTTTTTGTAAGGGGCGCTGGAAGCCGGCAGACCCGTCAGCGATCCTGTTCTGTCTCCCTGTAATGTTTGTCTGATCTTGAGTGGGATTGTGCTGAAAATTGTAATTTTCCTGACGGAATAAATAAAGTACTATCTATCTATCTATCTATCTATTTTGACCCGGTCACATACGTTCGGATCAAAATTTCATTCTGATCGAGACGGGTGGTTTATGCTGAAAGTCATTTGGATTGGACTTTCAGCATAACCTGAACATCTTCCGAAATTCAGGTTGGAATTATCCTTACTGTGCATGTCTTTGATGTCAGCTGTACTTTGGTGGTGAGGCGGGGACTTGATTTAATAGTCTTGCTGCTGTCTCCCCTATTCAACATGTACAGACGTAGCTTTATAGACTGTGGTTTGTTGATTTGAAACAAGACCAACAAAAGTATGGTATGACGGGTCATATATGGATGTAACAATAAAACAAGCTGTTTTATTCGCAACATAATAGCTACTCCAAGTGCGAACTGCTAGCCTCAAACACACATAGAATGTTGTAACATACAACCCGTACGTAATCACAACCTACAAAGCACAGAACAGCTTCATTTCACAAGGAGAGTTGAAACAAAAGTAGTGAACAGAAGGAAAAAATAAGTACTATTATAAGAAATACACAAAACCATATATAACAATTGCAACAACTGAGCGAACTGCAGTGAGCGATCTTGTCCAAAAGATGGTGCCACAGCACAAATAATAACACGCCTTTCTTTTTTAAGTTAGGTTTTGCGCATGTCAAAGTAAAGTATTTAAGATGTTATGCATGAAAATGCATGTCATAATCATACCATTTTTTTGTCAGGGTCCACACATGAATGTTCTAATCCAAATGATGATCGGATAAAAGGCCTACTGAAACCCACTTCTACCGACCACCCAGTCTGATAGTTTATATATCAATGATGAAATCTTAACATTGCAACACATGCCAATACGGCCGGTTTAGTTTACTAAATTACAATTTTAAATTTCTCACGGAGTTTCCTGTTGAAAACGTTGCAGAATGATGACGCGTATGATGACGTGTGTTTGTGACTCTATTGGTTGGAGGGGACATTTTAGCCCAGCACCACTTACGGCTAAAAGTAGTCTCTTTTCATCGTGGAATTACACAGGATTTTGGACATCGGTGTTGCTGAATCTTTTGCAATTTGTTTAATTAATAATGGAGACGTCAAATAAGAATGCTGTTGGTGGAAAGCGGTGGCTTGCAGCTGCCTTTAGCAACCGAAACACAGCCGGTGTTTCTTTGTTTGTTGTGAAGCTTTAACACAGAGCGGTCAAGCGAACATGTTTCTCTACGTCAACCAGCAAGTTTTTGGATGGGAAAATTGTGATATTAAATCGGCTCTTACCGGAGACAGCAGCTCAAAAAGGCAGCTGTGATCTTGGCTCCTCGGCTTCTTTCAGAGACACTGGCGTTCACCGCAGCCATCCGACTTTCAGGTATGACTTTATAATCTCACTAAAATACTATTAACACAATAAGCAGATAAGGGATTTTCCAGAATTATCCTAGTAAATGTGTCTAATTACATCTGAAATGCTCCCACTGCAGCCGCCTGGAGCCGTCGCCTTTTTTTTTCTTTTTTTTTTTTTTAGTGCTTCACTCTAACTTTCCTCATCCCCAAATCTTTCCTCTTCGCTCAAATTAATGGGGAAATTGTCGCTTTCTCAGTCCGAATTGCTCTTACTGCTGGTGGCTCACATTATAAACAATGTGAGGATGTGAAGAGCCCTCACACCCGTGACGTCACGCGCACATCGTCTGCTACTTCCGGTACAGGCAAGGCTTTTTTATTAGCAGCCAATATTTGCGAACTTTATCGTTGATGTTTTCTACTAAATTCTTTCAGCAAAAATATAGCAATGTCACGAAATGATCAAGTATGACACATAGAATGGACCTGCTATCCCCGTTTGAATAAGAACATCTCATTTCAATAGGCCTTTAAATAAATGTTGTCAATGTACATGTGCCTACTGTAGTATGGACCAAATAACTTTTGTACTTGGTATCCTTACAGTCGACATTTGGATAGATCCACCCAGTTGTTTATATTCAGGAGCACTAGCTTTCCGTTAGCGGTGAGCTATTGTATCCTCCTACAGGTGTATAGTGAAGCATGTTTAGCTATTACTCATCCTGCAGGGATGATACTTGTAAGAAACTTACTTTGTCGCCATGGTAGCTTAAACATTGCAGATGGACATCAGCCGCTAACTCGCTATATTTTAAAGCACCACTTGCTGGGTGGCACTTTATAGCTTTACCTTTATCATTAGTTTTAAAGCCTTAATAGGTCCAATCTCCCTCTTATGTCTCCACATAGTTTCTGCTTTTAAGTGCACTCTGTGTGTGTTTACTCACATTACCAGCAATGTCACCACAGCACGCCATCATGTCCATGAAAAAAAAAAAACATACCGGAATTTTTCAAAGGCATTATAGTACCTTTTTTACCTAATTCTTACCACAGTACTTTAGTATGAAGTGATGCTGCAGTGGACTAAATCCTGACTATCTCACTTAAAATCAGCTCAACACTTACTGTATGTAAAGAGAGAAAAGTCGTCAGTAAAACCACAGCTTGCATTTGTACTGTAGGCTAAAATATGTAAAGAAAAAAGATTGAGACTGGTGAAGTCTGGAAGGGAGTACAAAGCTGTTGGAGCCCCTACAGGGCACTCTCTGGCCTCCAATCTGGGTTTTTCCTCCAACAATAAAGCTGAGAGGAGACTTGGTAAATCAGGCGTAAGGCAGCAATCTGTTTCTTTCTGTTATCACAAGTAGGTCTAATCCATTACAGCCAGCGGGGGCGGAGAAGTAATAGCGTATTCTCCTAAAAGTGGATGGGGTTTGTTTGTATGTAGGCTTACTCCCGAGCCGGGTGGAAGGAAATTATGCTTTGATTGATGGAGAACGTGAGGTCGCCAACATCAGCGTACACAACTTCAATCAGCTGACGCATGTCAAACTAAATACGTGAAAGTTTGGAAAACAATTCGCTTTACATCTTATACTTTTAACCTGACTGGAAAATAATCTATTAATGGTCAAATGGGACAAAATTAAATACATCTTTAAATAATTACCTAAATGTGGGATTAGTTGATTGATTAGATTATAATAATTACTAGGGCTGCAAATCTTTGGGTGTCCAACGATTCGATTCAATATCAATTCTTGGGTTGCGATTCGATTATAAATCGATTTTTTTCGATTCAACGCGATTCTCGATTCAAAAATGATATTTTTCTGATTCAAAACGATTCTGTATTCATTCAATATATAGGATTTCAGCAAGATCTACCCCAGTCTGCTGACATGCTAGCAGAGTAGTAGATTAAAAAAAAAAAAAAGCTTTTATAATCATAAAGGACAATGTTTTATCAACTGATAACTATTAAACAAACCAAAAATATTACTTATTTTATCTTTGTGAAAACATTGGACACAGTTTGCTGTCAAGCTTATGAGATGCAATGCAAGTGTAAGCCACTGTGATACTATTGTTCTTTTTTTATTTTTATAAATGTTTAATGATAATGTCAATGAGGGATTTTTAATCACTGCAATGCTGAAATTATAACTAATATTGGTACCGTTGTTGATAATATTCATTTTTGTTTCACTACTTTTGGTTTGTTCTGTGTCGTGTTTGTGTCTTCTCAATTGCTTTGTTTACTGCAGTTCTGAGTGTTGCTCGGTCAGGTTTGGTTTTGGAATTGGATTGCATTGTTATAGTATTGCTGTGTATTGTTTTGTTGGATTGATTTAAAAAAATAAAAATAAAAAATAATAATTTTTTAATAAATGAGAATCAATTCTGAATCGCACAATGTGAGAATCGTGATTTAAATTTGAATCGAGTTTTTCCCACACCCCTAATAATTACAATTAATTAATAACACAAAAAATAATTTTGGTCCTGACTGTTTACGCTTACGCACCAAGCGGCAACTCAGTGTACCCACCCTTTTTGGATACACTCGAGGGAGTACTAAACGGTGATTCCCTCGTTCTAATGCGGGACTTTGACGCTCATGTTGGCAACGACAGTAAAACCTGGAGAGGCGTGATTGGGAAGAATAGCCCCCCGGACCTGAACCCGAGTGGTGTTTTGTTATTGGACTTTTTTGCTAGTCCCAGATTGTCCATAACAAACACCATGTGCAACATATAAGGGTGTCCATATGTGCACTTGGCACCAGGACACCCTAGGCTGCAGTTCCATGATCGACTTTGTAGTTGTGTCATCGGATTTGCGGCCTCATGTTTTAGGTGAAGAGAGGGGCGGGGCTTTCTACCGATCACCACTTGGTGGTGAGTTGGCCGCGATGGTGTTGGAGGATGCCGGACAGACATGGAAAGCCCAAATGCATTGTGAGGGTTTGCTGGGAACGCCTAGCAGAGTCTCCTGTCAGAGAGAGTTTCAATTCCCACCTCCGGAAGAACTTTGAACATGTCACGAGGGAGGTGCTGGACATTGAGTCCGAGTGGACCATGTTCCACACCTCCATTGTCGAGGCGGCTGATTGGAGTTTTGGCCGCAAGGTAGTTGGTGCTTGTCGGGGCGGTAATCCTAGAACCCGTTGGTGGACACCAGCGGTAAGGGATGCCGTCATGCTGAAGAAAGAGTCCTTTTGGGTTCTTTTGGTTCATAGGACTCCAGAGGTAGCAGACAGGTACGGACAGGCCAAGCGCTGTGCGGCTTCAGCGGTCGCAGAGGCAACAACTTGGACATAGGAGTTTGGGGAAGCCATGGAAAACCACTTCCAAACTGCTTCGAAACAATTCTAGACCACCATCCACCGCCTCACCGTGTATGGTGCGGATGGTGTTCTGCTGACCTCGACTGCGGATGTTGTGGATCGGTGGAGGGAATATTTCGACGACCTTCTCAATCCCACCAACACGTCCTGCTATGAGGAAGCAATGCCTGAGGAATCTGTGGTGGGCTCTCCTATTGCTGGGGCTGAGGTTGCCGAGGTAGTTAAAAAGCTCCTCGGTGGTAACACTGCAGATGGACGTTAGCCGATAGCGCGATAGCCATGTTTTAAAGCACCTCTTGTAGAGCTTCGTTTCAGTGTCATAGCATCATCTTTAATATTAGTTTTTAATTAAAAATGCGCCCATTTTCCTTTTTCTGTTTGCTTTTAAGTATTCCGTGATTGTGCGTTGCCAAACATACTCCTCTGCTCGTAAAACCATCAATGTCACAACGCTGACGAGGACCTCACAAACTACTTTCATGTTGAAGAGGTTCATTTAGCCTACTGATGTGGATTTTTAAATGGTTGATTTATGTAGGCTGGTAAGGTAATGTGTACCTGACAAGTATCGGCTACCTTGCTTCTGCAGCCTTCATCAGAGATGTCACGTGATGTTAGCGTGACGTCGTCTGTGATGAAGGCTGCAGAAGCAAGGTAGCTGAAACTTGTCAGGTACAAAAGTTTATTACTAGCCTATATAAATCAAAACTGTACTTTCACCTTTTTTTGAGGCGGAAAAGTCTCAAATCTTTGTTTTTGTTCACCTAAATCCTGTGCGTCTCAATTTATTTCTGTTACACCGCCCTAGAAAAAAGAAAACATTTTGTGTCCCCGCCCACTCTACGCTGCGACTGTTACTGCATAACATTGCATCCTCGTCAACATTAAAGGAAAAAATATATATAGATTGTTTTTTAATCCATAACAGAAAATATTTAAAGTGCATCAATTTGCAAGAAGTTGTACAAAATATAAAAATATTTTTCAAACTATAAACCTTTTTCCAATGACTTAAACCATTTGATATTAAAAAATAACATTAAATAAACTCAATAAATAATAATAGTAATGTCAAATTGATCAGCAACATTAACTAAGGAGCACCATATATGAAACACTTTAACCTACAAAACAAAAATGAATTTTTGCTGATCTACTATATGAAGGAAAACAATCACAAATATGAAAATGGCGGGTGCTCCACTCACCAATTTAAAAACTAATTTGGCTGGGAGCAGCCAACGATACCGCAGAACCCGAATGCTCACGATGACTTTTTAAAACATAATTATCATTTTAACTCAATCTACTTAAATGGGAACTGCTTGTTTAATGTCGGACAAGAACACCTTTTAACATTTTTTAATGCATTCTAAATGGTAAGATATGGCAAGTACGAGGTGGCTGACAATACACCTTATGGAAGTACGCTGTTGCGCCCATTAAACCCTCTAAAAAAAATCCAGAAACCGCCAAGACTACTTCATGTACATGTCGTGACCTGATTATTAGCCAAGTATTAAAAATGTTAATATAAGCGCTAAAGCAAACAAACTATTTTTAGTGACACCATGATCACAGAGAGCTAACTAGCTTAGGCTGCTATATTGACATACTGAGCTGCAACATCGCCTCTGAGTTGGTGAAAGTTATTTCTAGATTTGAAATCATGCCTCTCACCTGGATAGTAGGGGGTTGTGGACATAAACCAACAAGTCGGTCAACATTGAAATTCAACTTCAAGAAAGACACGAAAAAGACACTTGTTTGCTACACTTTTTTTTTTTACCCATTGAGAGGATTGTGATTAATTCCTTATCTAAGCAGGAAAATATAAACATCGATCAGCATCCCAGTAAGAGCAAACATTGTACAGTAAGTGCTTGTTGTGTTTTGTTCTCAGTTTGTATTTCTTGTATAGCACTTAGCAACACTGCTACATGATGTTTAGTGTTTCAGTAAAGCTGGATTTGTTTAGTACTCAGCTTCTAAAACTTCTAGCTCATCCTCCCAAAACTCAGGCTCAGAAATATAAGATTGTGGATCATCATTTGTCCCACAGTAGTCTTTGTTGTCTCTCATGAAGTCTGCCATGATTAGTAGTGTTGTTATGATACGTCTGTGAAATTATTACACCGCCGTATGCTTAAAATGAGAAGAATACAGTTCATCCAGTGATTCCCTTTTTTACATATTTTATGTTACAGCCTTAATCAATCAATTAATCAATCAATATTTATTTATATAGCCCTGAATCACAAGTGTCTCAAAGGGCTGCACAAGCCACAACGACATCCTCGTTTCAGATCCCACATTACAAAATGAAATATATGAATTTTTCTCCTCAAAATTAAACACGCAATACCCGATAACGACAATGTAAGTTGTTGTTTTTTTGGCAAGTATTTAAAATAAATATTACATGTTATTGTGAACGTGACTGTTAGTAGATTGCATATACCGTAAATTCCAGACTCTAAGCTGCTACTTTTTTCCTACACTTTGAACCCTGCGGCTTTTAAAACAGATTGGCTAATTTATGGATTTTTCTTTGCTGGCAACCATAATAAAAATAATGACAAAAAAACAAAACGAGCAAAAACACTGAAAGGGTGTTTTATTGTTTGAGCTATGGCGCTATCTTTTGGACCAGTTCGCTCACTGCATGTGCTACACGTGCTGCACTGTCCTTCCATTTACCGTAAGTGTTTTCGTCCACAGTGTTTCTACTTCATTACTTCATTCATCACTCCAAACAACGTTTGTAAGTTTTTACAATACAACTAAAAATATTCATATTTAGTAAACTGTCACATGTGTGATGTCTTTAGGAGTGTTTTCATTTTTATGTGTACGTGCTATCATAAAAAAACATTAGCATTAGTTAAAATGCTAACACATTTACAAGTGTCTGTGTTGGTATTATTACCCCATAACGGTATTCTTGTTGTATTGTTTGTTTTGTAAATTCCGCAAAAGTCACTGTGGAGTTATTGAGTCTGTTTAGCTTACTAGAGAGCTAGCTTCCGCGGCTAGTGGCTCCATGATGATGACTTCTGTTTGGTTTGATAAGATGTTTTACTGCCATGTTACAGGCACTATTTAAAAACAATTAAGGTATGTACCGTATTTTTCGGATTATAAGTCGCTCCGGAGTATATGTCGCACCGGCCGAAAATGCATAATAAAGAAGGAAAAAAACATATATACGTCGCACTGGAGTATAAGTTGCATTTTTGGGGGAAATTTATTTGATAAAATCCAACACCAAGAATAGTAATTTTAAAGGCAATTTAAAATAAATAAAGAATAGTGAACAACAGGCTGAATAAGTGTATGTTATATGACGCATAAATAACCAACTGAGAAGGTGCCTGGTATGTTAACGTAACATATTATGGTAAGAGTCATTCAAATAACTATAACATATAGAACATGCTATACGTTTACCAAACAATCTGTCACTCCTAATCGATAAATCCAATGAAATCTTCTTCCTCGATGTCACTTCAAACATCTCTGCCAACTCCAAAGGTATGCGCCGCTTCCTCTTGTCGTTTTCTGCTGCATATTTCACTACGTCCACCTTGTAATCTGCAGTACATGATTTCATTTTCAGTCCAATTTTTGTTCAGCCCTTCTCAGTTATTATAAGTTACTGCCAACGATGAAATGATCCATTTTAGAAGCTAGGGCAGTATTATATAACATATAGTAGTTAGCATTCCATGACCCACAATGCACTTCTGTCATGACCCTCCCCCGCCAAATTTTTTATTGGTTGACGTCTACGTGACGATTGCTGACGTGTGTGTGACGATTGCTGACATTTTCTTCGTCTCTTCTGCAAATGAGATAAATATTGTTTGATATTTTACGGTAATGTGTTAATAATTTCACACATAAGTCGCTCCGGAGTATATGTCGCACCCTCAGCCAAACTATGAAAAAAACTGCGACTTATAGTCCGAAAAATACGGTAAATAAATATTTACAGAATCTTTCTGTGTAAATAACATTTACTCAATTATTTTAACTCCAGTGCGGTCAATAGATGAAAATTTAGTGGGTGCGGCTTATATACCGGAAATACGGTACTCACAGCGTGTATATAAATTATTGATGGTGTTTGTGTCAGGCTTGCCACTGACAGTTTCTTTGTGTTTAAGTTTTTCCTCTGTGTGTGTTTAGTATTCCTGTCCTTAGTTCCTGTCAGCGCTCTTATTTTGGTTCAGCTTCCTGTTTGTCTCCCTGTGTGCTGTTTTCCCTCAGCTGAGGCTGATTGGCACCTGGCCACACCCGTTGTCAATCAGCCCGCTCCTTTTTGTACCTGCTTTGTCTTGAGTCAGCTGCTGGATTATTGACAGGTCAATGTCCCTCTTGTCGTTGCTCCCTGTCGTGTCGTATCTTGTCTTGTCTATGCAGCGTTGCGGTAAGCTGTTTCATTGCGGTTTTTAGCTTACTGCCTTTTGTTCACTGCTTTCAAGTTAGTTTTTATATTACATGTACGACTTCTGTTTCCTGCTCGATTCTTCCTAGCTTCCATGCTAAGTTCCTTTTTGTTTTCTAGCTCCCATGCTAGCTCCCTTAGATTGTTATCCGCCTCGTGCGCGCTTTTTGTTTGTACCCTCTTGGTTTGTTTTTGTCTTAGTGTTTGATTAAATCATGTTTCCCTGCAAAATGCCTCCCATCTCTGCATCTTGGGGTTCGTCAACAACAAACTTTGACAGTTTGGATGCTTTTTATAGCGCTGTACAGGCGGAATATAGTGAATCCAATTAGCTACATTGTTATCTGACTTTTGCTAGCGTATGTATACGAGTTTAAATGCATAAAAAAACTATATATGTATTCTTGTCCCACATAAGGATTGTGAATGAATTATAGACAAAATCCCCCCCCCCAAAAAAGTGCTGTTCCCTTTTAACCAAGGCAACATGTACCAGTAATTGGATGGCAGCAAACCTCGCTGTGTTCCTCCAAGATCAAACCCTTCGCAGCCGAATGTGCTACCACTCGGGGCGCCCCACGTTTGCCCCCGCAGAACCCCGACACCAGGTTGCAGCCTACATTTTATCAGCGGCTGCCAGCGTGCGCGCGGCGTCCACTTCACACGCCAACGCCTCGATAAGTGATGATTGCTTTATGGAACGTGCCCGTTGAAGGCAGAGATACGTGACAGGGGTATTGCTCACTTCACACACACACACACCATTTGCGTATGGATACAAATTAATGCGCTCCGCCCACAATCAGTCAAGCAGCTGCATTGATATTCCTTCTGATTTCCTTTCCGGCAGGAGTGAAAATACTGCCATTCATTAGCGCCATGGGAATATATTAAAAGTCATGTAGAATTAGTGGTCATGGTTCCGCCACCATCCTTTATACTCAGCCTAGCAGGCGGTCCATGACCTTAAACCCTGGCTGTAAAAAGGCCTTTTTCTCTCTAAAGTCACAATTTTTAATTGAATTATTACAGTAATATGAGGCTGCCTTTGCTCGCTGTCTTATTTTCCCCTCCTCCCTCCACTAATTGCTCTATTTTCCCCGCATCCTTTTCACTCCGTGCAATTTTATGCTTGATGCCTCCTCCCATTTCCTCCACCGCCTCGGTTAATATTTTTACACAAACCGTCTGAAATGTTTCTGTTTTAATCAGTCTGCCTTCTGTTCCCTGACAACACACACACAAATGTTAGCTATTCGAAAGGGGCGCTTTTATCTCAATTCCTACACGGTGGAGAATTTCTATGCCGCTTCATTCGTTGCATTTTTCCCAGCAAGGTGTCACAGAGGAGATCTGTTTACAATGTTTGCAATTACCAGTGTGCACAACCTCACACAGTGGAAATAGTTACAATGCAAACACAACTACAATTGTGCACAAACAAAAGGAAAAAAGACAGTGTTGTTTCTTTCAATTGCAAAAATAGAAACATCCTTATGCATTTTACCAAACTATATCGTAGTAGCTAGGGATGGGCGATATGACTTAAAACTGTATCATGAGTGCTTTAAATTGGTCCTCATAGATAATTTTTGTTATTTTTTTATGACCTATCAAAAATAAGGACCAAGAGAAAATATGTTGAATTCTATTTAAAATATAAGATTTGTCTGACTATAATTCCTTCAGCTATCAAGGCAGAAAGGAAAGGAAATGTCAACACAAGCATGGAAAACAATTAATGTTAACAAAAATAGTAAAATCACACTGTACACTTAAAAATAAGCTCTTAAAATGAGGGTGCGAAAATAAGGAATATGTAAGAAATGCTTAATAAAGTAACTAGGAGTGTAACGGTACACAGGTTCGGTACGTACCTCGGTTTAGAGGTCACGGTTCGGTTTATTTTCGGTAAAATAAGAAAACAACAAAATATAAATTTTTGGGTTATTTATTTACCAAATTTGTAAACAATGGCATAACATACTGTACATATACACAGGGTCCATTGCCAAGGTTAATCTCGTCAACATATATGAAATAAAAACTAAATAAAATAAGGCTCACAATGGCTTCTTAACAAAACCTTTCTACATATATAGTGCTTTTTTTGATTGATTGAGACTTGTATTAGTAGATTGCACAGTACAGTACATATTCCGTACAAATGACCACTGAATGCAAACATCCCAGTAAGTTTCTCAACTTGTTTAAGTCGGGGTCCACTTTCATCAACATTAAACTGCCTCAAGTTGTTGCTTTTACTGCCAAGTTAGACTGGCTAACTTGGCAGTAAGAGGATATATGGGCTTATTGTTCTTCCACCATAGAAGTGGGTCAACATCTAGTTTTTGATGCAATACAGCAACCGCTTTTCTACCGCTTGCGAGACAAGCGGTAGAAAATGGATGGATGAAGGGTCTTAAATCTGCTGCTATAAAAACTTGTTTTATTGCTTCAGCCCTGCCTTACTCGCCAAGGAGAGGCTGCTTGAATGCGGTGGTGCCGCTTCAAAAGGGTTAGCATGTTTGACATTTTGGCAGAAGCGTACCCTACTGCTGCTGAACAATGTCGGCAAACCTTCGTCCTCCATTGTTGTATCGCACCGGGCAGCCAAAGTGTTCCCAAACGGGAGATGTTAACGAGGCAGGAGGGTCTTCCAGCTCTGGCTTTTGCATGTTGTCCTAGCCCGGTCGCTGCTAGCCTGCCGTGTGTTGTGCCTCGCTCTGCATTGTTAACACAACCTGCGGTGCGCTACCTAGTATGTTGGTTTGGAAACTCGTTCGGTACACCTCTGAACCGAAACCTCCGTACCGAAACGGTTCAATACAAATACACGTACCGTTACACCCCTAAAAGTAACAAAATAGTGCAAAGTGTGAACATGTAAACAGAGAAACCTGAGAACTATTCTTTGTTACAGCTGTGCTCTGAAGGGTGAGCAAGGCTTAGGTAGTGTGGTATTACCAGTCTTGGTGGGGACCAATGCCTTGTTTCATTTACAGACCACATTGGCCTGACTACGGTTTTAAGATCCCCCAAAAAACATATCAAACATTTTATTGAATGTATTTGTTACAGATATCGATTGTGTCCATCACAACGTTCACAGGTATCATTTTATAGTCTATCCATAGTAGTATTTTGACATTTTTAATGTGTAGCTTTTCTAAAGAAAAGAAGCATGTTTAGATGTGAACTACAGGAGGAAGGTTTTATTTTTGCCTCAACCTAGTGAGACACCTGCGTGTTACTGAAGCATTAATGAGTGGGACTATCCAGGTCCAGCTGCAGTCTTCTCAAAAAAATCACAGAGTAGCATCTGTGAGCAGATAATACTGGATAAGCTCTTTCTCTTTCGGACTTATCAGGTCGGTTGTGCATTCTTCACTAAGGCTTTAAAAGAGAGGAGAGGCAAACATACAACCTTACTTACTGTATAGTGACAAAATAGTATCAATATCAAAATGGTCACTGCACTATCAGGAATAAAAGAAGCTGTAACTGTAACTGTCAACAAAATGTTGCGTCTGCGGGAATTATTGCCCATTTTGTGAGGTCACCAATAATTAGTGTTGGGCATTGCTACAGATTGGACGATTTTGGTACCGATTCCAAATACTTGGTTTGATTCCGGTTACCAACAATTGTGATTCTTTCAAGAGGCAGGGAAGGAATGGTCGATGAAATTATATTATATATCGCAGTTGACGCATAATTAATAAAACATTTGAACAAATGCACTCACTCTCTTGTAACCGAGCGACGCAGGAAGTGATCACTGATTAGTAAGAGTTACACGCTTACAGCCAATCACAACTATCAAGTTTGGTTGTGCCATCTTGTTGTCTCCCAGTTGAATCTTTGCATGGATTGAGAAGAGAAAGTCAAAATGAAGAAATTGTGGACAAAAGAGGAAAAGTCAGTTCGCTAGTATTGTAGTTTTTTGGATATTTTATAACAAACCGTAGTCAGACCAATGTGGACCACCCTTTGGTGCGCTCACCCTTCAGAGTACAGCTGTAACTTCCTGGCATTAAACCTCCTCAGGTTTGTCTGTTTGCATTTTTACACTTTGCATTATGTTGTTACACTTTATTAAGCATTCCCTACGTCCATCCATCCATCTTCTTCCACTTATCCGAATTTGGGTGGCAGGGGCAGAAGCCTAAGCAGAGAATCCCAGACTTCCCTCTCACCGGGTACTCCGTCCAGCTCTTTCTGATGGATCCTGAGGAGTTCCCAGGCCAGCTGGGAGACATAGTTCCCCCAACGTGTTGTGGGTCTTCCTGTGTCCTCCTACTGGTTGGATGCGCCCTGAACACCTCCACAGGGAGGCGTCCGGGGGGGATTCTAACCAGATGCCCAAACCATCTTATCTTGCTCTTCTCAATGTGGAGGTGCAGCGGCTTTACACTGAGTTTTTCCCGAATGACAGAACTTCTGCCCGATGGAGGAAATTCATATTGGCCGCTTGTACCAGTAATCTTGTCCTCGTGGTCAAAATCCAAAGCTCATGACCAAAGGTGAGGGTAGGAACATAGATCGACCAGTAAATTGAGAGCTTTGCTTCAGTTCCTTTTTCACCACGACGGACCGATGCAGGGTCCGCATGACTGCATAGGCTCCACCAATCCGCCTGTCGATCTCACGACCCCCTCTGCCCTCACATGTGAACATACCCCAAGATACTTGAACTCCTCCACTTGGGACAAGATCTCCTTTCCAACCCAGAGATAGCATGGCACCCTTTTCCGGGCGAGAACCATGGACTCAGACTTGGAAGTGCTGATTTTCATCCTAGTCTCTTCACACTCGGCTGCGAAGCGATCCGGTGAGAGCCGAATATCCTGGCCAGAGGAAGCCATCAGGACCACATCATCTACAATCATTGGTACTTTAACTTCAGAAAAAGAAGATACCTAATCCTACAGCCACCAAACTAGATCCGCTCAACGCCCTGACTGCACCTAGAAATTCTGTCCATAAAAGTTATACAGTAAACCGAATCGGTGACAAGAAGCAGCCCTGGCGAAGTCTAACCCTCACTGGAAACGGGTCTGATGTCAATGCGGATTAAGCTCTGACACCGATCACACAGGGAGCGGACCGCCACAACCAGGTGGTCCAATAGCCCATACTCTCTGAGCACTCCCCACATGACTTTCCGAGGCAGGTGGTCGAATGCTTTCTCCAAATCCACAAAGCTCATGTAGACTGGTTGGGCAAACTCCCATGCACTCTCAAGGACCCTACCAAGAGTATAGAGCTGGTCTGCAGTTCTACGACCAGGACAAAAAGTACACTGTTCCTCCTGAATCTGAGGTACGACTATCAGGCGTAGCCTCCTCTTCAGTATTCCTTTTTGTTCACCTTCATTTTAAGACTTTATTGTTAATGTACAATGTGATTTTATCATTTTGCCTTCATTCGTGTTTGCCATGGTTTCCTTTCCTTTCTGTCTTGATAGCTGAGGGGATTATGATCAGAGGAAGGTTACATTAGAAATAAATACATTTCATATATTTTCTGTCGTTATTTTCCATAGGTCAGGGGTCGCCAACCCAAAATGTTGAAAGAGCCATGTTGGACCAAAAATACAAAAAAAATCTGTCTGAAGCCGCAAAAAATAAAAAGCCGTATATAAGTGTTGTAATGAAGGCAACGCATGATGCAAGTGTCTATATTAGCTATCTTAGCCTAATATCAAAATGACTGTGTCGCAGGCTGACACAAATCTTCGTTGACAGTAAATGTTGAATTTTCCTTGCCCTTTTGTGGGTTCTTCCGAGGATGTTGTAGTCGTAATGATTTGTGCAGTCCTTTGAGACATTTGTGATTTGGGGCTATATAAATAAACATTGATTGATTGATTGAATTATAATATTTGTTCTACCCATTTTTACAAATATGGAAAGCATTTGTAAAACAGGCTTTGTAGGGGGTGAGATAATGTTTAGATATTACTGGCTTAGAATGGCAAAAGGTCCAAGTTAAAGAAAATATCAGGCTGTCTTCTTGGAATGGATTTATAACAATCTACGCAAGCTGGGTAATGTTTACTGTGGTCTGGAACAACATGGCACACGAATCACAAATGCAGCCAATTTTACATACAGATAATTTGTCCCGAGAAATGCAGATATAAATTAAATGGACAGAGGACATAGGAAATTAAATGAGCTCAAATATACATACAAGTGAGGCACAATGATGCAATATGTACATAAAGCTATCCTAAATAGCATGTTAGCATTGATTCGCTTGAAGTCATGCACTCCACACAAGTCAATAACATCAACAAAGCTCACCTTTGTGCATTCACACATAGCATAAATAGTTTGGTGGACTAAATGAGACTAAGAGAATGGCATAAAAGAAGAAAATTGTACATGTAAACAAACTTTGGTGAGTTCAAGGACTGCCAAAATTAGTAGGACAAAACGGCACTTGCCAAATACTCTCATTAGAAAAGCATGTTTAATATAAATAGTGGGATTATCCTTCTAGAGAAACCCTATCAAAACAAACATATATAATCCCCAAGTGGAGGAGTTCAAGTACCTAGGAGTCTTGTTCACTAGTGGTGGAAGAGTGGATCGTGAGATCGACAGGCGGACCGTTGCGGCATCTTCAGTAATGCGGACGCTGTACCGATCCGTTCTGGTGAAGAAGGAGCTGAGCCTGAAGGCAAAGCTCTCAATTTACCGGTCGATTTACGTTCCCATCCTCACCTATGGTCATGAGCTTTGGGTCATGACCGAAAGGACAAGATCACGGGTACAAGCGGCCGAAATGAGTTTCCTCCGCCGTGTGGCGGGGTTCTCCCTTAGAGATAGGGTGAGAAGCTCTGCCATCCGGGAGGAACTCAAAGTAAAGCCGCTGCTCCTCCACATCGAGAGGAGCCAGATGAGGTGGTTCGGGCATATGGTCAGGATGCCACCCGAACGCCTCCCGAGGGAGGTGTTTAGGGCACATCCAACCGGTAGGAGGCCACGGGGAAGACCCAGGACACGGTGGGAAGACTGTCTCCCGGCTGGCCTGGGAACGCCTCGGGATCCCCCAGGAAGAGCTAGACGAAGTGGCTGGGGAGAGGGAAGTTTGGGCTTCCCTGCTTAGGCTGCTGCCCCCGCGACCCAACCTCGGATAAGCGGAAGAAGATGGATGGATGGATGGATGGATTGATGGATGGATGGATGGATATATTTTTCCCCATCTTTTTATATTTTCATACATTTTTGAAAAGCTACAGGGAGCCACTATAAGGAGGCACTAAAGAGCCGCATGTAGCTTTAGAGCCGCAGGTTGCAGTCCCCTGCCATAGGTCATAAAAATATCAATACATAGCGATCTATACTTAACACTTGTGATAGTGTTCAGCCATATCGATGTACGCATCACATATGCCGCGACTTCACACATGCTGAAATCGGAGCATTTGCACTGCTGACAAAAACTCACCACTCTACTTAAGTTACGACCACTCTTTTCTTTTGAGTGTGAATACGCCCTGAGCGGCTGGGTGACTCCTCTATGACTGATGATGTCTCGGTATCTCACAAAGCCTGGCTTTGTAAATCTGTCCAATCCTTGTGTTTAAATGTGACTCTTTTCCCCCCGCTTATATGACTCCCTCTCTCTCGGCACATCAAGCGGAACAAATGTGTGTTCCTCGTCTCTGACACTTGCTGATGAGTCCCTCTGAATGAGTTGAAAGATGCACCCCGAGCGGATGCTCCAGAAATCCGACTGTCCACCGCTTATTATTAGTAATTGAGCCTCCTTGGGTTTGATGCACTGCGGTTTAGGCCGGACCAGGCCGCTCCCCTCTGCACTGGGCTCACTCCTCTCGGCGCTTGTCCTGGCTTAAAGGCGACACTGACACCTGCTGGTCACGGCGGGCACTTCAGCGTGAGCTAACCAAGCCAGACAGTGAGCAAGCGCCAGTAATAACAACAAACAAATATGTGAGACAAGTAAAAGCTCAGCAGCGACATTCATATGCTGATTTGGCCATTAGTGCCTGACTTTGTGCAAATACTGCATTATGTCGCTGTCACGGGGTGAGCTAAGCGTTTAAGTATGGCTTAAAATGTCCCTTAAAACATTAAGTCATGCCCTACTTTTTTCTCTCTGATGCGCACTTTTCACCCCCAAAATCCATCACTGCCTTTAGGGGGTGCTACAATAGGTGTTGTTAGGTTTTAGGATCTTGAATGTAGCTAAAAGCTGTCATGATCCCACGAGACATTAATCCTTGCAAATAATCCTAATTTCCTCTCCAGGGCTGTTATTTTTCATTCCACATCCTGCTTGCCTCCACTCCTCTGGTCTGAGCCCTGGCTCTGTCACCTGCTCCTGATTGGCAATCATTGAACACCTGTCTCTGGTTGCCAATTAGGATGCTTTATTGGGACTGGATTCTTTGTATTTGTGTTAAATGACATGTTTTCCTGCACTCTCTGTTTCTCGGGGTCTATACTCACACCGAAACATAACTAAAACCAATAAAATGTAGTATCATTTTTATTATAATTCTTTATTAATATTAGTATCATTATCATTCAAAGACATGCACCTTGGGGATAGGTTGATTGGCAAATCTAAATTGGTCCTAGTGTGTGAATGTTGTCTATCTGTGTTGGCCCTGCGATGAGGTGGCGACTTGTCCAGGGTGTACGCCGCTTTCCGCCCGAATTCAGCTGAGATAGGCTCCAGTACCCCCCGCGACCACGAAAGGGACAAGCGGTAGAAAATGGATGAATGGAGTATCATTATTACAGTACAGGACAGGGGGGTCCAAAGTGCGGCCTGGGGGCTGTCTGCCGCTCGCAGCAAATTTTCTAGCGACCCGCCGCACATTCTAAAAATACAATTGCAAAAAACAACAAAGTGGAATAATATATATATGTATATATAATAAATATATATATACCAGGGGTCGCAAAAGCGGTGCCCGCGGGCACCAGGTAGCTTGTAAGGACCAGATGAGTAGCCCGCTGGCCTGTTCTAAAAATAGCTCAAACAGCAGCACTTACCAGTGAGCTGCTTCTATTTTTTAAATTGTATTTATTTACTAGCAAGCTGGTCTCGCTTTGCTCGACATTTTTAATTCTAGGAGAGACAAAACTCAAATAGAATTTGAAAATCCAAGAAAATATTTTTAAGACTTGGTCTTCTCTTGTTTAAATAAATTCATTTGTCTTTTTACTTTGCTTCTTATAACTTCCAGAAAGACAATTTTAGAGAAAAAATACAACTTTAAAAATTATTTTAGGATTTTTAAAAACCTATACCTTCTCACCTTTTAAATTCCTTCCTCTTCTTTCCTGACAATTTAAAAAGATGTTCAAGTATTTTTTTATTTTATTTTAAAGAATAATAAATACATTTTAATTCAATTCTTCATTTTAGCTGCTGTTTTTTCGACGGGGAATATTTGTGAAATATTTCTTCAAACTTATGATTAAAATTCAAAAAAATTATTCTCGCAAATCTAGAAAATCTGTAGAATCCAATTTAAATCTTATTTCAAAGTCTTTTGAATTTCTTTTAAAATTTTTGTTCTGGAAAATCTAGAAGAAATAATAATTTGTCGTTGTTAGAAATATAGCTTGGTCCAATGTGTTATATATTATAACAGAGTGCAGATTGGATTTTAACCTATTTAAAACATTCAAAAATTAATCTTAATCAGGAAAAATTACTAATGATGTTCCATAAATTCTTATTTTAATTTTTTCAAAAAGATTTGAATTAGCTAGTTATTCTCTTCATTTTTTTCGGTAGAGTTTTGAATTTTAAAGAGTCGAAATTGAAGATAAACTATGTTTCAAAATTTAATTTTCATTTTTTTTTCGTGTTTTTTCCTCTTTTAAACCGTTCAATTAAGCGTTTTTTTTTCATCATTTATTCTCTGCAAAAAACTTTCCGTAAAAGGAAAACAAATTTACGATGGAATGACAGACAAAAATACCCATTTTTTATATATATAGATTTATTTATTAAAGGTAAATTGAGCAAATTGGCTGTTTCTGGCAATTTATTTAAGTGTGTATCAAACTGGTAGCCCTTCGCATTCATCAGTTTCCAAGAAGTAGCTCTTGGTTTCAAAAAGGTTAGTGACCCCTGATATATACAGTATGTACAGTATGTATGTTTATACTGTGTGTGTATATATATATATATATATATATATATATATGTATGTATGTTTGATTTTTTTCTATTAAACTTTGTATGTCTGTCTTGTATTTTATTATTTATCTCTACAAATGGTTCTTACTATTTTGCAAGTTTTATTATTTTTATTTTTCAACGCACCTCAGATGAGCAAGCTGCCCCAGGGGTTATCAGCCGTGACTGTGGGGGCGCCTTTGTGTCAGCGTCCTGGTGGCCATGGTCTGATGACCTCCTGGTGCAGATGTCTCCTGTGATAGTGTTTACTCACATGTCTCCTCTGTACTCAGCCATGCAATAATTGTTCCATATAGTTGTATATGTGTGTATGTTGTGTTTTGTATCTGTAGTCACCGGGGTATTCTTTTTAACTTTGTAAAGCACTTTGCGTTGCATTTCTTTTTATGGATGAAAAGCGCTCTATAAATAAAGCTTGATTAGATATGATTTGTGTGCAAACTACAGCCCGCAGGCGTCTTCAATTTGACCCGCGAGACCGCACAAGTCCAAAAAGCCACTCATGATGTAATGTACAAATAGTCAGCATTTTGAAAGCTGCCATTTTATTTTTTTTATTTATGAAAAAAACTCAAGTTAGTGGCCCTTGATTGTACATCAATGTGAATATTTGCACAGCATTTACCTTTACGACTCCATTTAAAAAAAACAAAAAAAAAACCTTCCCTACTCATGGCGCAGAAAAAAAATTCCACCAGCACAAAAATTCAAAAAACATGGTCACACATGACACATTATGCTCACTGAACTTTGTGGATATTATCAAAAAAACGTCCAATCAGAATACAAAATCTAAACTACACCAATATTAGAACACTCTAATTCCTACCATATCTTTCAAGAAATGTGTATATAGTAGGGCACCACACAATTCGATGTGATTATTGGGGGTAACGTTTTGTTTCACAAATGATTCTTAATTCAAAATCAGTACTTTTTAATAACATCGGGTGCCATTTCTATGATTAACTACATTCCTCCATAAAATGTATAAATAGCTCTCATAAATGTCTATAGTACTTAAAAGAAAACTAATTTTGCGGAATAAAATTATACCCAAAACTTTAATAAAGTCAAATACGAATAAGGCAACAAGAGAAGTATCCAACACTTCTCTTGTCTAAAGTAAATATGTACAGCAGATATCAATCACATCAACAATGTGATTTGCCTGAGTGGCTGGACTGCACAAATAAAAAAGATTAATATATATATATTTTTTTTCTTGAAATATTTTTTTTTCTCGACGGATTTTTTTATTTATTTATTCAGATCTATTCCAAATATGAATCGCGGTTCATTGTAAAATATATATTTTTTGACAACCTTAGGCTGATAGGTATGTTCCTCAAACACCATAGAAGAGGCACAGGTCAACGACCATTTTGGCTGGTTCCAGGGTTTTTATTTGTTGTTTGTAAGTTTTCTAATCATAACAGGTTTATTTTTTTGATAGAACACATGCGTCAAACTCAAAGTCCTGAGGCCACATCACTTTATTGTGTCCTAACACGTCATTAAAATGGCCAGCAAAAGACCGGAAATAAAAAAGCACTTTTTGGCTAAATATATTATTCTTTCAAAATTGACAGAAAAATGCTGCACATGCAATTTCTACACTTTAATATCCTCTGACGTTGCAAGCATTTTTTGGGGGGATCATAAAATAAATACATAAATATCAAAGCAACTTATCAATCAAATGTGTAACAAATTGTGTAACAAGGCTATTAAATGTTTGTATTCATACACACTATATTGCTAAAAGTATTAGGCCACCTGCCTTGACTCACATATGAACTTGAAGTGCCATCCCATTCCTAACCCATAGGGTTCAATATGATGTGGGTCCATCTTTTGCGGCTATTACATTTTCAACTCTTCTGGGAAGGCTGTCCACAAGGTTACTTAGTATGTTTATACGAATTTTCCACCATTCATCCATAAGTGCATTGGTGAGGTCACACACACACACTGATGTTGGTGGAGAAGGCCTGGTGCTTAGTCTCTGTTCTAATTCATCCCAAAGATGTTATCGGGTTCAGGTCAGGACTTTGTGCAGGCCAGTCAAGTTTATCCACACCAGACTCTGTCATCCATGTCCTCATAGACCTTGCTTTGTGCACTGGTTCACTGTCATGTTGGAAGAGGAACGGACCCTTTCTAAACTGTTTCCACAAGGTTGGGAGCATGGAATTGTCCAAAATGTTTTAGTATCCAGGAGCATTCAAAGTTCCTTTCACTGGAACTAAGGCTCCAAGCCCAATTCCTGAAAAATACCCCACACCGTAATTCCTCTTCTACCAAATCTAACACTCGGCACATTGCAGTCCGAAATGTACCGTTCTCCTAGCAACCTCCAAACCCAGATTGGTCCATCAGATTGCCAGATGGAAAAGCATGATTCATCACTCCAGAGAACGCGACATGCTTTTCACCACTGCATCCGACACTTTGCATTGGACTTGGTGATGTATGTCTTAGATGCAGCTGATCAGCCATGGAAACCCATTCCATGAAGCTCTCTGCGTACCGTACGTGGGCTAATTGGAAGGTCACATCAAGTTTGGAGCTCTTTAGCAACTGACTGTGCAGAAAGTCTTTGCACTATTTGCTTCAGCGACTACTGACCCCTGTCTGCCAGTTTACGTGGCCTACCACTTTGTGGCTGAGTTGCTGTTGTTCCCAAACTCTTCCATTTTCTTATATTAAAGCCGACAGTTGACTTTGGAATATTTAGGAGTGAGGAAATTTTACCACTGGATTTGTTGCACAAGTGGCATCCTATGACAGTTCCACCCTGGAAATCACTGAGCTCCTGAGAGCGGCCCCTTCTTTCACAAATGTTTGTAGAAACAGTCTCCATGTCTAAGTGCATGATTTTATACACCTGTGGTGATTAGGACACTCGATTCTGATCATTTGGATGGGTGGCCAAATACTCTTGGCAATATAGTGTATGTGGACCTTAATAGCAGTAAGTTTGACAAGATGTCGTGAGCCCATAAAAACGAGCTGCAGGCCAAAAAATGGCCACGCTTTGTACAACCTTGATTTAGGTAATGATTTGTTTTGAAAAGTTTCCAGTACAAAATTGCTGCTTCAATTCCCAGACAAGAAATCATTTTCTACCCCACCACCAGTATCGGCACATCCATACACACGAGTGTGTGTGGGTGGTTGCACACCTCTGCATCCTTGCATCTCTTCACTTTTAATGTAGCAGCTTTTTAGTCTCTGGGGATTATTTATCACGTAAATGTCTTTTGCACACCCCGTAATCTTTCCAAGAACTCATTTTCTGTTCTCTTACTTAGACACACACACACACACGCACATGCACACACACACACACACACACGCACACACACACACACACACACACACACACGCACGCACACACACACACGCCCCTCCCACCAGGTACATTAACATTATTGGCTCTGAGGCATTAAAAAAAAGTAATATCAACATGTCATCGCAGAGTTTTTAGTAATATCTGCAGGATTATATTGACACAGAGGATTAAATTGTCCTACGCGGAATATTATGAATCCTCTGAGGGGATGTGGCTTGATAAATTGCTATTAACTCTTAATGCAATCTCTTTTTCTATTAAAAGCCTATCAACGTCTCCTCTGCTTATCCGCACATTAACATACTGTACTGGCCACGCGAAAACCCACCACTTGATAAATGTATTGATCAAAATGAAGCCAAGTGAGCTCGGCCTGTGGTTTTTGTGCTGAGAGTGAATGTAAGTTAAATCATCAATCAATCAATTAAAGTTTATATATATAGCCCTCAATCACGAGTGTCTGAAAGGGCTGCACAAGCCACAACGACACATAAATGTTGGAATCGACCCTTTTATAATTGTTGAAAATATCCCTTTGGAGAAGTACATAACTGCTGCATATCGACAGGAGCTGTATTTGAATTATACTAATTCAGAGAGACATTTTGAAGGAAAAAAATGATGTTGACTCGTGCTTCGGGGCTCAAATTGATTCGACACTCAGGGCTAAACGGCTTTCCTTGAAAGACATTTGCTGCGCTGCTTCCATGCAGATTGTTGTTTTTATGGAGACATAATGAGACACTGTCCGATTCTGTTCGATACATCATTTCCATGCTGTACTTACAACAGGGAGGCTGTCTAGTCAGCTGTCCTTGGCTGACTCTTCTGGGTGCACGCCCAACGCTTGCTGCCTGTATAGAATGTGACCACAAGGGGAAGCTCTTGTTGTCTAGAACAGTGGTTCTCAACCTTTTTTCAGTGATGTACCCCCTGTGAACATTTTTTTAATTCAAGTACCCCCTAATCAGAGCAAAGCATTTTTGGTTGCAAAAAAGTGATAAAGAAGTAAAATACAGCACTTTCATCAGTTTCTGATTTATTAAATTGTATAACAGTGCAAAATATTGCTCATTTGTAGTGGTCTTTCTTGAACTATTTGGAAAAAAAAGATATAAAAATAACTTAAAACTTGTTGAAAAGTAAACAATTGATTCTATCGTAAATAAAGATTTCTACACATAGAAGTAATCATCAATTTAAAGTACCCTCTTTGGGGATTGTAATAGAGATCCATGTGGATTCATGAACTTAATTCTAAACATTTCTTCACTAAAAAAGAAATCTTTAACATCAATATTTATGTAATATGTCCAGAAAAAAAAAAAATCTAGCTGTCAACACTGAATATTGCATTGTTGCATTTCTTTTCGCAGTTTATGAACTTACATTCGTATTTTGTTGAAGTGTTATTCAATAAATATATTTATAAATGATTTTTAAATATTTCGCTATCTTTAGAAAATTTTCATAAAAATCTCACGTACCCCTTGGCATACCTTCAAGTACCCCCAGAGATACGCGTACCCCCATTGAGAACCACTGGTCTAGAAGAGCAACTGTCACTTCCATGCTGCTTTGAGCTCGGCTAGTTTTTTTATTCCTGATATTTCCACAATACAGTGTATGGATACACACACAGTGTTAAAGGTGAATCATATGTCTGGTTATGTGTATCTTTCTGATTATGTCATGAATTGGATTAAAATATTGACCTTTTTAAGAAAGTTGTACTATGATTAGGGATGGTACCGTTCACAGTTGAACTTGTACATTACTTTTGTTAAACAATTGGGTGACACTTTAGTATGGGGAACATATTCATTATTAATTCGTTGCTTATTAAGAAGCAAATTAGTAACATATTGGCTCTTAATTAGTCATTATTAAGTACTTAATGTCTTATTCTGCATGGCCTTATTATCATACTTGCCAACCCTCCCGATTTTCCCGGGAGACTCTCGAATTTAACCTCTCGAAAATCTCCCGGGCCAACCATTCTCCTGATTTCCACCCAGCCAACAATATTGGGGTTGTGCCTTAAAAGCATCGCCTTTGGCGTCTTATACAACCTGTCGTCACGTCCACTTTTTCTCCATACAAACAGCGGCCACAAAGTATATGCGGCTTTTACACAAACGGAAGTGAATGCAATGCATATTTGATCAACAGCCATACAGGTCATACTGAGGGTGGCCGTATAAACAACTTTAACACTGTTACAAATATGCGCCACACTGTGAACCCACACCAAACAACAAGAATGACAAACACATTTTGGGAGAACATCCATAACACAACAGAACAAATACCCAGAACCCCTTGCAGCACTAACTCTTCCAGGACGCTACATATTATACCCCCGCTACCACCACAGCCCGCCCCATCCCAACCACGCCCCCCAATCTCCCGAATTAGGAAGTTTCAAGGTTGGCAAGTATGCTTAGTATACAACCAGTAAGCCATCAACTAAGAGTCTTCACTCATTAACCTAAGAATTATTGCCCATTTGTAACCCTAACCCGTATATGTTCCCAGAGTGTCCAAATAACTCAAAATTATGTCTGTGTTACTTAGAATATGTTCCCCAGACTAAAGTGTTACCAATACTTGTTATTGATAATAACATTGAATGATTTATTGTAACATTTAAAAATAAGATGATTATAATACCTGCTGTCCAGTTATGACTTGTTGTATTATCAGATTTTTAAATCTCATTTGCCAGTGTGACACGTTACAATCACAGTTTAAGACATTAGATTGCAGTAGTGTATAGTTTGTGTGATGACTAGTCTATTGTTGCGCTTAAAAAATGTTAATACTGTAACGGCCTGATTCACTAAGATCTTCATACCCTGTGCTAAACAGTGTGAGCAATCTATAAAAGTGGGTGTACTATTAGTAGTGTAGACCATCTTAAGATTTAAGATATTTCATGTACTATCAATCAATCAATCAATGATTATTTATATAGCCCTAAATCACTAGTTTCTCAAAGGGCTGCACAAGCAGGAGACATCTACCAATTTTAAATTTTAGAAGCCCATTTATTTTCCCTTTTTTACCCGCTGAAGGTACATGGGAGGGAGGCTGCACTACGCTGCTCAAGACGCGAAAAATGCACACAGAAATTCAAGAAGTTTTTATCACATAAGTATAGGACTGGGGTCACCAACACGGATGCCGGCGGGCACCAGGTAGCCGGTAAGGACCAGATGAGTCGCCCGCTGGCCTGTTCTAAAAATAGCCCAAATAACAGCACTTACCAGTGAGCTGCCTCTATTTTTAAAATTGTATGTATTTACTAGCAAGCTGGTCTCGCTTTGCTAGACATTTTTATTTCTAAGAGAGACAAAACTCAAATAGAATTTGAAAATCCAAGAAAATATTTAAGTCTTCACTCGACTAAATTCATTTATTTTTTTACTTTGCTCCTTATAACTTTCCGAAAGACAATTTTATAGAAAAAATACAACCTTAAAAATGATTTTAGGATTTTTAAACACATATACCTTTTTACCTTTTAAATTCCTTCCTATTCTGTCCTGACAATTTAAATTAATGTTCAAGTATTTTTTATGTTTTTGTTGTAAAGAATAATAAATACATTTTTATTTAATTCTTCATTTTAGCTTCTGTTTTTTCGATGAAGAATATTTTTGAAATATTTCTTCAAACTTATGATTAAAATTCAAAAAAATTATTCTGGCAAATCTAGAAAATCTTTAGAATCAAATTTAAATCTTATTTCAAAGTCTTTTGAATTTCTTTTAAATTTTTTGTTCTGGAAAATCTAGAAGAAATAATAATTTGTCTTTGTAAGACCTATAGCTTGGTCCAATTTGTTATATCTTCTAACAAAGTGCAGATTGGATTTTAACCTACTTAAAACATGTCATCAAAATTCTAAAATTAATCTTAATCAGGAAAAATTACTAAAAATGTTCCACAAAAATTTTTTTTTTTTTTTTCAAAAAGATTCGAATTAGCTAGTTTTTCTCAATTTTTTCGGTTGAATTTTGAATTTTAAAGAGTCAAAATTTAAGATAAACTGTGTTTCAAAATTTAATTTAAATTATTTTCATGTTTTCTCCTCTTTTGAATCGTTCAATTAAGTGTTCATTTATTCTCTACAAAAAAGCTTCCGTAAAAGGAAAAAAAATGTACGACGGAATGACAGACAGAAATACCCGTTTTTTATATATATAGATTTATTTATTAAAGGTAAATTCAGCAAATTGGCTATTTCTGGCAATTCATTTGAGTGTGTATCAAACTGGTAGCCCTTTGCATTAATCAGTACCCAAGAAGTAGCTCTTGGTTTCAAAAAGGTTGGTGACCCCTGGTATAGGATATATGTTAGTAATATATATTTTATGTGCAAGGTATGTGTAAGGTTATTAGAACAATATTAAAGGACAGCAAAGGCTTCAATTAAATTTGGTTTGAGCAGCTCCTTAAGTCATCTAGTAGCTGTACAATTATTAAAGGATGTTGCTGAAAAGACAGTATGTCTAATATTTTTTTATTTCTGACCATTCAAATATAGTAAAACGAACACACGCAGGATTGTCGGACCATCATTTGTCTTTGCAACGCGAACACTCCTTTCTCACAGCTGTGTGCAAAACTGTGTCAGTTTGCAATTTCTTTTTAAAACGTGCTAGTAAATCAAGCCCTAAAAATTGTACTAAATCATTCCAGCTGTTTAATAGTAACACGCAGCATAGTGGTAGTTTTCCTAAAAAAAAAAAAAATTGCGCTGTTGAAATCAGCATTTAAAACCGCTAATGCTAATCTGTAGCATGCCAATAGCAAAGCTTGTGTATATTAGCATCAAGATTGTACATTTTGGGGAAAGTAGAGATTTAATTTTCTTAAGTTCACATTTGAGGTCCTCTCCAAGGTTTCTCATAGTCAGCATTGTCACTGGCGTCCCACTGGGTGTGAATTCTCACTGCTCACTGGGTGTGAGTTTTCCTTGCCCTTATGTGGGTTCTTCCGAGGATGTCGTAGTCGTAATGGTTTGTACAGTCCTTTGAGACATTTGTGATTTAGGGCTATATAAATAAACGATTGATTGATTAAGTTGGAATTGTTTTTTGAGTCAGTTACCTCGAGGTGGTTTCTTTGAGTCTGCTCTCGGTGCTGCTAGAGTGATCGCCAAGTGTCAAAGTGTGAACAGCCGAACAGGTACAACAGACTATAACATCACACGCAACCCAGGTACCGTAACATGACATTGTTGGATTTTACGTGAATCTGTGCCCGGTAGGACCGGCAGGATTCGGTCAGTGCCAAAAAAGTAAGAGATTCGGTACACAACCCTCGTCATGACGCAGTGGTTTTGAATGGTGAGCATAGTCCAGCAGGAGATAAAAGTGCAGAGATGTGCAGGTCATTTTAGGTTAATAGTCTTCTAGTACATGCATAGGCAGTGCTGTTCAATACCAGTGTTTTTCATAGTATTATGGCAGGACAGTGGAATAAACATATTATTCAATTATAGTTTAAACCTGGGGTGTCAAAACCACGGTCCGCGGGCCAAATGTGGCTCAACGACGTATTCAAGTTGTCCTATGAGACGTCAGGAGTTTAATAAATAATTCATTCCTTTTCATAGTATGACACATTTGATGCTGCTATCATGTCGCCTTGTAGTGAACATGTGAGAAATTCAGACCAATGACCTTTAGTAATGCTCTGTTAGGAGGTGTGCGCAGCATTCACTTATATGACCCAATGCAAACATTCTTCCCTCAAAATGTTGAAAAAAAAAAGTCAACACATATGATCACACATAACATAACCTTGCTCACTGAACTTTGTGGACGTTATAAAAAGAAATCTAAATTACACCCATAAATTACAAAGCATGATGTGAAAAATGAAAAACATTCTCCACACTGCTTGATATTTCTGATTGATTACAAAACTTTGAGGAGGTCACTGAAAGTAAACAAGGTAGAAGTTGAACTTTCACATACTTTTATTATCCAAATATATTATTTTGTAAATATATATCTGTTGTTACTAAAATATGGACACACATTCAGTCTTTGTTAAATATAGTGTATATATATTACAAGGCAACATAATGTCATTGCTGTCTTGAGTTCCAATGATTTCTACAACTCTTATTTTTTTGTGATAAAATGATTGGAGCTAGAATGAA
>NC_084634.1:18000594-18018094 GCF_033978795.1 Nerophis ophidion
ACAAAACTTTGAAATGTGTCGAAGTTCATTCATAAGGCACTGTGGATTGATGGAATGAGTTTGAAGACAGTTCGTGCCCTGACTGATAAAGTTCCAGATGAAAGTTGCTGTTATTTTGGACTATCTTGCCAGTTTTTAGGAATACAGATGTATTGCTAATCAGTTTGGAGTGCACAAATGCAGCGTGAAGAGGTTTGTGTAGGCATTTTTTCTTGCCTTGTAATATATATACACTATATTGCCCAAAGTATATGGCCATCCATCCAAATGATTATAATCAGGTGTCCTAATCACAGGTGTATACAATCAAGCACTTGGGCTTGGTGACTCTTTCTAAAAACATTTGTGAAAGAATTGGCCGCTCTCAGGAGCTCAGTGATTTCCAGCGTGGAACTGTCATAGGATGCCACCTGTGGAACAAATCCAGTCGTGAAATTTCCTCGCTCATAAACATTCCAAAGTCGACTGTCGGCTTTATTTTAAGAAAAGTGAAAAGTTTAGGAACAACAGCAACTCAGCCACGAAGTGGTAGGCCACGTAAACTGACAGAGAGGGGGCAGCGGATGCTGAAGCGCCTAGTGCAAAAACTTTCTGCACAGTCTGTTGCTACAGAGCTCCAAACTTCATGTGACCTTCCAATTAGCCCACGCACAGTACGCAGAGAGCTTCATGGAATGGGTTTCGATGGCTGTGCAGCTGCATCTAAGCCATACATCACCAAGTCCAATGCAAAGTGTCGGATGCAGTGGTGTAAAGCACGTCGCGACTGGACTCTAGCACAGAGTAGGTATAGCACAGGGCGTATTTATTAACCTTGATGATGCGGTGGAGGGTGTATGCAACTATGTGTGTGGTGCAGGACTATGTGAAGCGTTTTACTAGGAAATGTTACCAGCAGTTGTAGGTGCGTGTTGATCAGAATCAGGAAGTCCAATAGGGCGAGGCTGGTTGGAAAATCTGTGAGACGGGCGAAAGGTCCGGGGGCCGGAGAGAGGCGTCAGAGTCTGTGTCCAAGCGAGGGGGTCAAGATTCAGGGAGGCAGTCAAGATCCAGGGGGGAGTCCATTGATAGATTGATTGATTGAAACTTTTATTAGTAGATTGCACAGTACAGTACATATTCCGTACAATTGACCACTAAATGGTAACACCCAAATAAGTTTTTTAAGTTGTTTAAGTCCACGTTAAACAATTGATGGTAATTCCAGGGAAGCGAGTTGCACAGTTAACATTCAAGGAGGCAGAGAATATACTGCGGCACAAGGAAGACGACAAGACAAATGTGCACAAGGGCGGAAGGACAAAGAGCGAGTACACAAGTACCTACTCAGTGGCCTAGTGGTTAGAGTGTCCGCCCTGAGATCGGTAGGTCGTGATTTCAAACCCCGGCCGAGTCATACCAAAGACTATAAAAAAATGGGACCCATTGCCTCCCTGTTTGGCACCCAGCATCAAGGGTTGGAATTGGGGGTTAAATCACCATAAGTGATTCCCGGGCACAGCACCGTTGCTGCCCACTGCTCCCCTCACCTCCCAGTAGGTGATCAAGGGGATGGGTCAAATGCAGAGGACCAATTTCACCACACCTAGTGTGTGTGTGTGTGTGTGTGTGTGTGTGTGTGTGTGTGTGTGTGTGTGTGTGTGTGTGTGTGTGTGTGTGTGTGTGTGTGTGTGTGACAATCATTGGTACTTTAACTTAACTTAAGTAGAGGAGCCTGAGACGTGATAGCTTACTGTAAACAGAGAACTACGTTCTAGCACTGGATTTCATTACACGCTGGCTTTTATGGCGTGGAGTATCATCAAAGGCAGGTGTGTTGAACACTGATTGCACACACACATTCGGAGCGTGTAGGGGCGTGACCAGCGGCGGCATGCACGCGCGCCGTAACAGCGGTTATTGTAAGAGCGAAAACTTAAGGAACTATTTTTGTAGCATAGTAAAACATCTGCATGCTGCAGTATTAGTCATTAAAAGGGAAGATTATCACAATTTCAAAAGGGTTAAAAACAATAAAAATCAGTTCCCAGTGGCTTGTTGTATTTTTTGAATTTTTTTTTCAAAATGTTACCGGTCCCGTAATATCCCTAAAAAAAGCTTTAAAGTGCCTTTTTTTCGCTCTCTGCGAAGACACTGTTAATTTTCCTGTGACGTCATACAGTGCTGCCAATACATTTTCTGACCGTTTCCTCAGGATGCACCGTTTTGTGGGCGTTCCTATTTATGTGCCTCCACTTCGACAGCGTCTTCCTCCCGTCTGCCATGTTGTAGTTTTAGCTCTTCCGTAGCGAGTCTACAGACAGATATGTTAAAACTGTATGCTACATTGTATTAGAAATGTCAACAGTGAAGGATGAATGCCCCACAACAAGAGCAGGGTTTCCCGCAGCGCTTTGTTGTTAAGGCGGCCGCCTGAACAATAAAGAGCTAAATCTAAAGTCTTAACAAGCTGCTCCGTTTAGTTCTGCCTCCGTCAGTATGTCTCTGCAGCACCCAGCATTGTCCCACCCACACAACAACCTGATTGGTTACACGCAGAGTGATAACAGCCAATCAGCAGTGCGTACTCAGAGCGCATGTAACAGCCAATCAGCAGTGCGTATTCAGAGCTATTCAGAGTAGTCAGTGCTCCTGCGGTCTGGTGAGCAGAATGGTGTTTAGAAAGTAAGCATAATTATAATAAACACCTCCTAGTCAACTACTAGTAACATCACTATGAACCCATTTACGTTCTACAAACATAAGCGGAAGTTCAGCTCGCTCTCGCAGTCCTTGAGGTGAAGATTCTTTTAGCGTAACGTTAGCTCATTTTGCAGTGTGTGTTACGGACAGCAAAGCCCTGTCTGTCTGAGAGAAAAACAAGTATTATTGACCTGCAGCTACAGTTAACAACTAAGTTCTTTCACTTTACCTTTTTCTGTATTGATTGAGCTGTATTGAAGCAGCAAAAAAGGACATTATATTAAATGAAGAGTTTCCTGAAGCTGTCTCTGATATTTCAATCAATGTTTACTTATACAGCCCTAAATCACTAGTGTCTCAAAGGGATGCACAAACCACTACGACATCCCTGGTAGGCCCACATAAGGGCAAGGAAAACTCACACCCAGTGGGACATCGGTGACAATAATGACTATGAGAACCTTGGAGAGGAGGTAAGCAATGGATGTCGAGCGGGTCTAACATGATACTGTGAAAGTTCAATCCATAATGGATCCAACACAGTTGCGAGAGTCCAGTCCAAAGCGGATCCAACACAGCAGCAAGAGTCCCGTTCACAGCGGAGCCAGCAGGAAACCATCCCAAGCGGAGGCGGATCAGCAGCGCAAAGATGTCCCCAGCCGATACACAGGCAAGCAGTACATGGCCACCGGATCGGACCGGACCTCCTCCACAAGGGAGAGTGGGACATAGGAGAAAAGGAAAAGAAACGGCAGATCAACTGGTCTAAAAAGGGAGTCTATTTAAAGGCTAGAGTATACAAATGAGTTTTAAGGTGAGACTTAAATGCTTCTACTGAGGTGGCATCTCGAACTGTTACCGGGAGGGCATTCCAGAGTACTGGAGCCCGAAATGAAAAAGCTCTATAGCCCGCAGACTTTTTTTGGGCTTTGGGAATCACTAATAAGCCGGAGTCCTTTGAACGCAGATTTCTTGCCGGGACATATGGTACAATACAATCGGCAAGATAGGATGGAGCTAGACCGTGCAGTATTTTATACGTAAGTAGTAAAACCTTAAAGTCACATCTTAAGTGCACAGGAAGCCAGTGCAGGTGAGCCAGTACAGGCGTAATGTGATCAAACGTTCTTGTTCTTGTCAAAAGTCTAGCAGCCGCATTTTGTACCAACTGTAATCTTTTAATGCTAGACATGGGGAGACCCGAAAATAATACGTTACAGTAGTCGAGGCGAGACGTAACAAACGCATGGATAATGATCTCAGCGTCTTTAGTGGACAGAATGGAGCGAATTTTAGCGATATTACGGAGATGAAAGAAGGCCGTTTTAGTAACGCTTTTAATGTGTGCCTCAAAGGAGAGAGTTGGGTCGAAGATAATACCCAGATTCTTTACCGTGTCGCCTTGTTTAATTGTTTGGTTGTCAAATGTTAGAGTTGTATTATTAAATAGAGTTCGGTGTCTAGCAGGACCGATAATCAGCATTTCCGTTTTTTTGGCGTTGAGTTGCAAAAAGTTAGCGGACATCCATTGTTTAATTTCATTAAGACACGCCTCCAGCTGACTATAATCCGGCGTGTTGGTCAGCTTTAGGGGCATGTAGAGTTGGGTGTCATCAGCATAACAGTGAAAGCTAACACCGTATTTGCGTATGATGTCACCTTGCGGCAGCATGTAGATGCTGAAGAGTGCAGGGCCAAGGACCGAACCATGGGGAACTCCACACGTTACCTTAACGTATTCCGAGGTCACATTGTTATGGGAGACACACTGCATCCTATCAGTAAGATAAGAGTTAAACCAAGACAGGGCTAAGTCTGACATACCAATTCGTGTTTTGATACGTTCTAATAAAATATTATGATCGACGGTATCGAAAGCAGCGCTGAGATCGAGGAGCAGCAACATAGATGACGCATCAGAATCCATCGTTGGCAATAGATCATTAGTCATTTTTGCGAGGGCTGTCTCCGTGGAGTGATTTGCCCTGAAACCGGATTGAAAGGTTTCACATAGATTGTTAGACGCTAAGTGTTCATTTAACTGCTTTTTTTTCGAGGATTTTTGAAATAAAGGGAAGGTGAGACACCGGTCGGTAGTTTACCCTGAGGTCAGGATCTAGGTTAGGTCTTGAGGCCCAACTTTTAACTCTTTTTTTTAAACGCTTATTGCAAACGCTTACTTACAGTAAGTCATTAATTTGACTTTGTAAGTCATTATTTTATCATTATTTTGACATAGTAAGTCATAATAATGACGTAATGAGTATCTCAGGTAACTAGGACTCTTTTGTTTTTACTTTACGGAAAACATATGGAGATATACATCGTATATCTCCATTCAGCAAATGGAGCTGAAAACACAACCAAAAATTGTAGGCTTCTTCACGCGACGAAGCCGGCCTACGTCACCGCAGTCTGTAGTCTATTGCCCCCCCAGGCTGTGGGGGCAGCGACGAGGTGGAGACGTGATGGCGACAAGCTGAGTTACACCAATCCTTACACTCACCCACCCACCCACCAACCCTATTTCCCGGTCTATCCACCGGAGAGACAGCACCCTAACTAACACATTTAATGGGGGAAACACCGAAGAGGATAGAGAAAAAGAAGGAGCTTATTGGCTACATCATTGGACTACAATGGCGAACTCGCGCAAAGCACTTTGGGAAAATGTATACCATATATGGATAATCAGCTGACGTCACACTTGGGAACACGTCACTTCAAAGGCAACGCCAGGGCGGTGAACAGGCTTTATCAGTATCGTGCTTCAAACCCCACTTGGTAAAGCTGTACACTACAGAACATGCTCATTGTAGCCAATATTTGACTATAAAAAAAAATAAGTTATATTTTAGTTTTTGCAGGTCAAAGTGTTTTATAAATTGTGCTGATCAATTTGAATTTATTTATTTATTGAGTTTATTTAATTAAATTTTTCAGTTTCAAATGGGTCAAGTAGCTCAAAAAATATTTGTACTTAACATCCATCCATTCATTTTTTACCGCTTGTCCCTTTTTGGGGTCGCGGGGGGTGCTGGAGCCTATCTCAGCTGCATTCAGGCATGAGGCGGGGTACACTCTGGACAAGTCGCTTCCTCATCGCAAGGCCTACAGTTAACATTATAAAAAAAAAGATTTTCAGACAAATTAATGCACTTTAAATCTTTTGTTGCATACTAAAAAACTGCTTCATGAAATTTTGTCAAAAAAGTTAATCCCTGTAAGATGATATATATTTTTAAATTGTTTATTTCCTTTAATGTTAATAAGGATATCATGTTATGCAGAGGTGTACTTACTACAATTTTATAGACAAATTACACAAATTGATGGCGGAGGAGAGGGGGGGGCAAATGTTTTTTTTTTTCCCTGGAGGGGGTGTAACAGAAAATAATTGAGAAACATTGACTTAATGGATTGTGGTTGCTATTTTTTTTCCATTTAAGAGAGGCAATCCTCTGCTAACGAGCTTGGTGGATCATTTTTCGTGCGCTATAAAGATTTCGTACACGCAAACCTTTAGTAGAGTATGAAAACATTATAAAGTACCCATGCAACATATTTGTATGTTTGCATGTGTGTAACTGTTGATGCAAACAACACCATGAGTTGATGGTTGTTGTTTGAATACGTCCTCTCAAACAAGTGTGTTTACTTAGTTAAGTTTACTCCGTTATCTTAGTTAACTTGGTTAAAGGCCTACTGAAACCCACTACTACCGACCACGCAGTCTGAGAGTTTATATATCAATGATGAAATATTAACATTGTAACACATGCCAATACGGCCTTTTTAGTTTACTAAATTGCAATTTTAAATTTCCCGCAAGTATCTTGTTGTAAACGTCGCGGAATGATGACGCGTACGCGTGACGTCACGGACTGTTAGGAAATATTAGCGCTGCACCACTAGCAGCTAAAAGTCGTCTGCTTTAACCGCATAATTACACAGTAATTTGGACATCTATGTTGCTGAATCTTTTGCAATTTGTTCATTTAATAATGGAGACTATAAAGAACAATGCTGTTGGTGGAAAACGGTGTCTTTGGCACCGAGACACAGCCGGTGTTTCTTTGTTGTGAAGCAGAGCGGTCAAGCGAACATGTTTTCTCTACGTCAACCAACATGTTTTTGGATGGGGAAAATGTGATATACATTTTACTAGAGAAATCATTGGATTATTCATCGTCCTGCAGCATCTGTCAAAAAAGGCAGCTGTGAGCTTGGTTCTTTGGCTTCTCTCTGAGACACTGTGTGTTCACCGCAGCCATCCGAGCTCCAGGTATGTCTTTACAATCTTTAAAATCTCACTAAAACACTATTAAAAACAATAAGCAGATAAGGAATATTCCAGAATTATCCTAGTAAATGTGTCTAATTACATCTGAAACGCTCACACTTGCACCGCCCGTAGCCGTCGCTTTTTTTTTTTTTTCTAGTCCTTCACTATCAATATCCTAATTCACAAATCTTTTATCCTCGCTCAAATTAATGGGGAAATTGTCGCTTTCTCGGTCCGAATTGCTGTTACTGCTGGTGGCTCCTATTATAAACGATGTGAATATGTGTGGCGCCCTGCAACTCGTGACGTCACGCGCACATACTTCCGGCAAAGGCAGGGCTTTTCTATTAGCGACCAAAAGTTGCAAACTTTATGGTCGATGTTCTCTACTAAATCCTTTCAGCAAAAATATGGCAGTATCGCGAAATTATCAAGTATGACACATAGAATGGAGCTGCTATTCCCGTTTAAATAAGAACATCTCATTTCAGTAGGCCTTTAATATTATCCTAGGTGAGCATGCACTGGACTTCACTTGTCTGTTTTGTCTCCTTGTGCGGGGTTACAGAAAAGCACAACAAAAAAAGCGGGCGAAGCTGAAGCACCCCCGCCCCTCGACACCCGCCTCTCTCGTTTCCCTTTTTGTGGCCTTCAGTGGTGTCCTGGCCGTGCCCGAGTCATTTCAATCTATATGCAAATTTTATCAGCCTCTCACTAAAAAGGCTGATATTAGTATTGAAATCAATGTGTTGGGCGGACATGTCACTCTCTATGGCGGCTAAAGAGGAGAGAGCCGCCAATCTCTGTCCATTTTTGGAGAATGAAACTCAAATGTATGTTTGTATCTATTTAGGCTTCCTTTTATGTGCAATACTTTCCTACGATATTGAAATAATACACTATAGCGCCACTAAGAGCTAGCTGGCAATTGCCGTGCTAACTGCTGGCTCAAAACTAAATCAATTATTTGCTGGCAACTGGGGTGCTAGTTGACAACTACCACATTATTTGCTAGCGGGTGCGCTAATCACTAGCTGAAAACTAAGGCACTACTGGCGAGCTGGCACTAATCACTAGCTGACAACGAGCATACTACTTCCCAGCTGGCAACTAACGCGCTAATCACTAGATACAAAAATAATGCACTAATTGTTAGCTGGCAACTGCCTCATTAGTTGCGAGCTGACAACTGGTGCGCTAATCACTAGCTGAAAATTAACGCACTAATTACTATCTGGCAACTGCCTCACTAATCGCTAGCTGACAACTAGCACATTACTAGTGACCTGGCAACTAGTGTGTTTGTATATACGAGTGCGTTATTCTGAAAACTAATGCACTTATAGCTAGCTGGCAACTGCCAAGCTAATTGCGAGCTGACAGCTAGTGCGCTAATCGCAATCTTACGACAAGCCCACTACCCACTAGCTGGCAACTGCCACGCTAATTGCAAGCTGTCAACCGGTGCACTAATCACTATCTGAAAACTAACGCACCAATTGCTAGCTGGCAACTGTGACACTAATCGCTAGCTGACAACAATCACACTACTCACAATCTGGCAACTAGTGCTTTAATCATTAGCTGAAAACTAATGCACTAATCGCTAGCTGGCAACTGCCAAACTAATTGCGAGCTGACAACTGGTCCGCCAATCACTAGCTGAAGACTCACACACCCATAGCTAGCTGGCAACTGTTGCACTAATCGCAACCTTACAACAAGCACACTACCCGCCAAGTGGCAACTTGCGCACTAATCACTAGCTGAAAACTCATCGCTAGCTGGCAACTGCCACGCTAATTGCGAGCTGTGAAATGGTGCGCTAATCATTAGCTAAAAACTCCATCCATCCATCCATCATCTTCCGCTTATCCGAGGTCGGGTCGCGGGGGCAGCAGGCTAAGCAGGGAAGCCCAGACTTTCCTATCTCCAGCCACTTCGTCTAGCTCTTCCCGGGGGATCCCAAGGTGTTCCCAGGCCAGCCGGGAGACAGTCTTCCCAACGTGTCCTGGGTCTTCCCCGTGGCCTCCTACCAGCTGGACGTGCCCTAAACACATCCCTAGGGAGGCGTTCGGGTGGCATCCTGACCAGATGCCCGAACCACCTCATCTGGCTCCTCTCGATGTGGAGGAGCAGCGGATTTACGTTGAGCTCTTCCCGGATGGCAGAGCTTCTCACCCTATCTCTAAAGGAGAGCCCCGCCACCCGGCGGAGGAAACTCATTTCGGCCGCTTGTACCCGTGATCTTATCCTTTCGGTCATGACCCAAAGCTCATGACCATAGGTGAGGATGGGAACGTAGATCGACCGGTAAATTGAGAGCTTTGCCTTCCGGCTCAGCTCCTTCTTCACCACAACGGATCGATACAACGTCCGCATTACTGAAGACGCCGCACCGATCCGCCTGTCGATCTCACGATCCACTCTTCCCCCACTCGTGAACAAGACTCCTAGGTACTTTAACTCCTCCACTTGGGGAAGGGTCTCCTTTCCAACCCGGAGATGGCACTCCACCTTTTTCCGGGCGAGAACCATGGACTCGGACTTGGAGGTGCTGATTCTCATTCCGGTCGCTTCACACTCGGCTGCGAACCGATCCAGTGAGAGCTGAAGATCCCGGCCAGATGAAGCCATCAGGACTACATCATCTGCAAAAAGCAGAGACCTAATCCCGTGGCCACCAAACCGGATCCCCTCAACGCCTTGGCTGCGCCTAGAAATTCTGTCCATAAAAGTTATGAACAGAATTGGTGACAAAGGACAGCCTTGGCGGAGTCCAACCCTCACCGGAAACGTGTCCGACTTACTGCCAGCAATGCGGACCAAGCTCTGACACTGATCATACAGGGAGCGGACTGCCACAATAAGACAGTCCGGTACCCCATACTCTCTGAGCACTCCCCACAGGACTTCCCGAGGGACATGGTCGATTGCCTTCTCCAAGTCCACAAAGCACATGTAGACTGGTTGGGCAAACTCCCATCACCCTCAAAAACCCTGCCGAGAGTATAGAGCTGGTCCACAGTCCCACGACCAGGACGAAAACCACACTGTTCCTCCTGAATCCGATGTTCGACTATCCGGCGTAGCCTCCTCTCCAGTACACCTGAATAAACCTTACCGGGAAGGCTGAGGAGTGTGATCCCACGATAGTTGGAACACACCCTCCGGTCCCCCTTCTTAAAGAGAGGGACCACCACCCCGGTCTGCCAATCCAGAGGTACCGCCCCCGATGTCCACGCGATGCTGCAGAGTCTTGTCAACCAAGACAGCTCCACAGCATCCAGAGCCTTAATGAACTCCGGGCGGGTCTCATCCACCCCCGGTGCCTTGCCGCCGAGGAGCTTTTTAACTACCTCAGCGACCTCAGCCCCAGAAATAGGAGAGTCCACTACAGATTCCCCAGGCACCGCTTCCTCAAAGGAAGACGTGTTGGTGGGATTGAGGAGGTCTTCGAAGTATTCCCTCCACCGATCCACAACATCCGCAGTCGAAGTCAGCAGAACACCATCCGCACCATACACGGTGTTGATAGTGCACTGCTTCCCCTTCCTGAGGCGGGGTCTGGTGGTCCAGAATCGCTTCGAAGCCGTCCGGAAGTCGTTTTCCATGGCTTCCCCGAACTCTTCCCATGTCCGAGTTTTTGCCTCCGCAACCGCTAAAGCTGCACACCGCTTGGCCCGTCGGTACCCGTCCACTGCCTCCGGAGTCCTATGAGCCAAAAGAACCCGATAGGACTCCTTCTTCAGCTTGACGGCATCCCTCACTGCTGGTGTCCACCAACGGGTTCTGGGATTACCGCCACGACAGGCACCAACAACCTTGCGGCCACAGCTCCAATCAGCCGCCTCGACAATAGAGGTTCGGAACATGGTCCACTCGGACTCAATGTCCCGCACCTCCCTCGTGACATGTTCAAAGTTCTCCCGGAGGTCTGAATTGAAACTTTGTCTGACAGGAGATTCTGCCAGACGTTCCCAGCAGACCCTCACAATGCGTTTGGGCCTGCCAGGTCTGTCCGGCATCCTCCCCCACCATCGCAGCCAACTCACCACCAGGTGGTGATCGGTAGAAAGCTCCGCCCCACTCTTCACCCGAGTGTCCAAAACATAAGGCCGCAAATCCGATGACACAACTACAAAGTCGATCATGGAACTGCGGCCTAGGGTATCCTGGTGCCAAGTGCACATATGGACACCCTTATGTTTGAACATGGTGTTTGTTATGGAAAATCCGTGACGAGCACAAAAGTCCAATAACAAAACACCACTCGGGTTTAGATCCGGGCGACCATTCTTCCCAATCACGCCTCTCCAGGTTTCACTGTCGTTGCCAACATGAGCGTTGAAGTCCCCCAGTAGGACAAGGGAATCACCCGGGGGAGCACTTTCCAGTACTCCCTCGAGTGTACCCAAAACGGGTGGGTATTCTGAACTGCTGTTTGGTGCGTAAGCACAAACAACAGTCAGCACCCGTCCCCCCACCCGAAGGCGAAGGGAAGCTACCCTCTCGTCCACTGGGTTAAACTCAAACGTGCAGGCTTTGAGCCGGGGGGCAACGAGAATTGCCACCCCAGCCCGTCGCCTCTCACTGCCGGCAACGCCAGAGTGGAAGAGGGTCCAGTCCCTCTCGAGAGAACTGGTTCCAGAGCCCTTGCTGTGCGTGGAGTTGAGTCCGACTATATCCAGCCGGAACTTCTCTACCTCGCGGACTAGCTCAGGCTCCTTCCCCCCCAGTGAGGTGACGTTCCACGTCCCAAGAGCTAGCTTCTGTAGCCGAGGATCGGACTGCCAAGTGCCCTGCCTTCGGCTACCGCCCAGCTCACATTGCACCCGACCTCTATGGCCCCTCCTATGAGTGGTGAGCCCATTGGAGGGATGACCCACGTTGCCTCTTCGGGCTGTGCCCGGCCGGGCCCCATGGGGACAGGCCCGGCCACCAGGCGCTCGGCATCGTGCCCCAACTCCGGGCCTGGCTCCAGAGCGGGGCCCCGGTGACCCGCGTCCATGCGAGGGAAATCTGAGTTCATTTTGTTGTAATTCCATAGAAGTCTTTGAGCTGCTCTTTGTCTGATCACTCACCTAGGACCTGTTTGTCTTGGGAGACCCTACCAGGGGGCATGAAAGCCCCCAGACAACATAGCTCCTAGGATCATTGGGACACGCAAACTCCTCTACCACGGTAAGGTAGCAGCTCAGAGAGGAGTAGCTAAAAACTAACGCACCAATTGTTAGCCGGCAACTGTCGCACTAATTGCTAACTGACAACAATCACACTTCTCACAATCTGGCAACCAGTGCATTAATCACTAGCTGAAAACTAATGCACTAATCGCTAGCTGGAAACTGCAGAGCTAATTGTCAGCTGTCAACTGGTGCGCTAATCACTAGCTACTGTAGTGTTTATATCAAGTTAAAAGTTAAATTCCCAACGATATTCACACACATAAGGTGTGGTGAAAATTACCCTCTGCATTTAATCCATCCCCATGTTCACCCGCTGGGAGGTGAGGGGAGCAGTGAGCAGCAGCGGTGGCCACAGTCGGGAATCATTTCGGTGATTTAACCCCCAATTCCAACCCTTGATGCTGAGTGCCAAGCAGGGAGGTGATGAGTCCCATTTTCATAGTCTTTGGTATGACTCAGCCAGGGTTTGAACTCACAAACTTCCAGCCTCAGGGCAGGCAGTCTAACCACAAGGCCACTGAGCAGGTTGTATTGTTACTCTGCACTTTTGTTTTTTAAAAAATGTCCTAACCTGATTGTCAGTTAAGTCATGGGCAACTCTTCCTCTGGTTACATGTTCTGTATAGAAAGTCAACTTTGTTTGACAATACTATTTTGTTTATTTGTTATGATTATGGACATTAGACCCCCCTCCATTCCCTCCTTAAGATATTGTATTGCTTTTGGTTGTTGTTTTAATTTAAGTGCAAAATTTTAGCTAACAAAGTATATTTAATTGATATTTGTTTTTTATTTAACTTGGATATTTAAACGTTTTCATTCCAATTACAATGTTAAAATACATGAAATAACAGTTGATTGCATTTGAAAGGATGTATAGTCGGGGTCAAAAGTTTACATACATAAACATAATGTCATGGCTGTCTTGAGTTTCCAATCATTTATATAACTTATTTTTTGTGATAGAGTGATTGGAGCAAATACTTGTTGGTTTTTATTATGGGTCTACTGAAAGTGTGAGCAAATCTGCTGGGTCAAAAGTATACATACAGCAATGTTAATATTTGCTTACATGTCCCTTGGCAAGTTTCACTGCAATAAGGCACTTTTGGTAGCCATCCACAAGCTTCTGCTTGAATTTTTGACCACTCCTCTTGACAAAATTGGTGCAGTTCAGCTAAATTTGTTAGTTTTCTGACATGGACTTGTTTCTTCAGCATTGTCCACACGTTTAAGTCAGGACTTTGGGAAGCCCAATCCAAAACCTTAATTCTAGCCTAATTTAGCAATTCCTTTACCACTTTAGACATGTGTTTGGGGTCATTGTCCTGTTGGAACACCCAGCTGCACCCAAGACCCAACCAACCGGGCTAATGATTTTACAAACCCCTTTTCCATATGAGTTGGGAAATGGTGTTAGATGTAAATATAAACGGAATACAATGATTTGTAAATCCTTTTCCACCCATATTCAGTTGAATGCACTAAAAAGACAAGATATTTAATGTTCAAACTCATAAACTTTATTTTATTTTGCAAATAATAATTACCTTAGAATTTCTTGGCTGCAACACGTGCCAAAGTAGTTGGGAAAGGGCATGTTCACCACTGTGTTGCATCACATTTTCTTTTAACAACACTCTAAATGTTTGGGAACTGAGGAAACTAATTGTTGAAGCTTTGAAAGTGGAATTCTTTCCCATTCTTGTTTTTTCTAGAACTTCAGTCGTTCAAGAGTCCGGGGTCTCCGCTGTCGTATTTTACGCTTCATAATGCACCACACATTTTCAATGGGAGACAGGTCTGGACTGCAGACGGGCCAGGAAAGTACCTGCACTCTTTTACTATGAAACCACGCTGTTGTAACACATGGCTTGGCATTGTCTTGCTGAAATAAGCAGGGGCGTCCATGATAATGTTGCTTGGATGACAACATATGTTTGCTCCAAAACCTGTATGGACCTTTCAGTATTAATGGTGCCTTCACAGATGTGTAAGTTACCAATGCCTTGGGCACTAATACACCCCCATACCATCACAGATGCTGGCAATTGAACTACGCGCATATAACAATCCGGATGGTTATTTACCTCTTTGTTCCGGAGGACACCACGTCTTCTGTTTCCAAATATAATTTGAAATGTTCACTCGTCAGACCACAGAACTCCTTTCCACTTTGTATCAGTCCATCTTAGATGAAGCCAGCGGTGTTCCTTGGTGTTGTTGATAAATGGGTTTTGCTTTGCATAACAGAGTTTTAACTTGCACTTACAGATGTAGCGACCAACTGTAGTTACTGACAGTGGTTTTATGAAGTGTTCCTGAGCCCTTGTGGTGATATCCTTTACACACAGATGTCTGTTTTTGATGCAGTACCGCCTGAGGGATCAACGGTCCGTAATGTCATCGCTTACGTGCAGTTATTTCTCCAGATTCTCTGAACCTTTTAATGATTTTACGGACCGTAGATGGTAAAATCCCTAAATTCCTTGCAATAGCTCGTTGAGAAATGTTCTAAAACTGTTCGACAATTTGCTTACAAAGTGGTGACCCTCGCACCATCCTTGTTTGTGAATTACTGAGCATTTCATGGAAGCTCCTTTTATACCCAATCTTGGCACCCACCTGTTCCCAACTAGCCTACACACCTGTGGGATGTTCCAAATAAGTGTTTGATGAGAATTTCTCAACTTTATCAGTATTTATTGCCACCTTTCCCAACTTCTTTGTTATATGTTGCTGGCATCAAATTCTAAAGTTAAAGATTATTAGCAAAAAAAAATGTTCATCAGTTTGAACATCACATATGTTGTCTTTGTAGCATATTCAACTGAATATGGGTTGAAAATGATTTGCAAATCATTGTATTCCGTTTATATTTACATCCAACACAATTTCCCAACTCTTTTGGAAACAGGGTTTTTAGGTTGTCCTGAAGAATTTGGAGATGCTCCTCCTTTTTCATCGTCCCATTTTGCTCTCCGTAAAGCACCAGTTCTATTGGCAGCAAAACAGGCCCAGAGCATAATACTACCACTACCATGTGGTCATGTGATCACCTACTAAGTGGTTAGAGTGTCCGCCCTGCGATCGGTAGGTCGTGAGTTCAAACCCCGGCCCAGTCATACCAAAGACTATAAAAATGGGACCCATTACCTCCCTGCTTGGCACTCAGCATCAAGGGTTGAAATTGAGGGTAAAATCACCATAAATGATTCCCTGGCGCGACACCGCTGCTGCCCACTGCTCCCCTCACTTCCCAGTTGGTGAACAAGGGGATGGGTCAGATGCAGAGAACAGATTTCACCAAACCTAGTGTGTGTGCGTGTGTGTGTGTGTGTGTGTGTGTGTGTGTGTGTGTGTGTGTGTGTGTGTGTGTGTGTGTGTGTGTGTGTGTGTGTGAGACAATCATTGGTACTTTAACTTTAACTTAACTTAATGTTTGACGGTAGGAATGGTGTTCCTGGGATTAAAGGCCTCACCTTTTCTCCTCCAAACATATTGCTGGCTCAATTTTTGTTTCATCTGACATCACAGGGACAGATATAAGACCTTCTGGAGGAAAGTTCTGTGGTCAGATGGAACAGAAATTGAGCTGTTTCGCCACAATACCCAGCAATATGTTTGTAGTATCATGTATATGTGATCATGGTTTGTTTTAGTCATGTTCTGTTTGTTTTTTGGCCACTCAGGTGCTGTTTTTGCACATTTCTAGTTTGTTTTGTCACCATGACTACCCATTAGTTTCTACCTGTCCTCATGTCTCACACCTGTTTTCACTAATCACCACAGTATTATTTAAACCTGTCTGTTTCTGTTGTTCATTATGGCAACATCACACCCTCGATCACCTGCTACGCACCTTGTACTCCATGCCTATTATCCATGTCCTGTTCTCGTTCCGTTCCAAGTAAGTTTTCTCGTTATTTATGCCACGGTGCAAGTTTTTGTTTTATATTCATAGTTTTGCCTTAGTGCGAGTTTTGTTTTCACAGCCAAGCTTTTGTACCGCCACATTGTGCGCGCCTTTTGTTTGCCTTTTTTGTGCAATTATAGTGTTAAAAGATGTCTTTACCTTCATGCCATCTCCGGTCCAATTTCACTTGCATCTCGGGAAAACAACCACCTCATAGTCCAAGTATTAACATGTAGGAGAAAAGGTGAAACTTTTAATCCCAGGAACACCATCCCTATCGTATGTCAACTTTTGACCACGACTGTACATACAATATCATGTGTTATCATTGCATCAATGGTTAATTTGTTCTCATAAAAATGACAATAGTATCGTTTATGGGAAATAATTTGTCTGCCGATATATCGTCAAGCAAAATTTGTTATCGGACCAGGCCTATCAAATGCCTTTTTAATAGATATGGATTATCTATTAGATATGCTTCACGGTGGAAGAGGGGTTAGTGCGTCTGCTTCACAGTACGAAGATTCCTGCAGTCCTGGGTTCAATCCCAACCTCGGGATCTTTCTGTGTGGAGTTTGCATGTTCTCCCCGTGAATGCGTGGGTTCCCTCCGACTTCAAAAGACATGCACCTGGGGATAGGTTGATTGGCAACACTAAAAATTGTCCCTAGTGTGTGAATGTGAGTGTGAATGTTGTCTGTCTATCTGTGCTGGCCTTGCGATGAGTTGGCGACTTGTCCAGGGTGTACCCGCCTTCTGCCCGATTGTAGCTGAGATAGGCGCCAGCGACCCCAAAAGGGAATAAGCGGTAGAAATTGGATGGATGGATTACGTGTCCATCACGATTTATATTTATATCGTTTTATCGCCCAGCCTCCTTTATTACCCTGTCTTTAGCGTTTTCAACAAGACACCTTCTAAAAAAAAAACCCTCATTAGTTGTCCATTTGTTGTGTTTCACCCAAGCCAGCACTCTTAGTGGGACACAAAACTCGAGGGAAAAAACCCCAGCAATGGTCATCTTTACAGCTGCACTCATCTTTAACATTTCCTCCACGTCCTCTATTCTGCCCTCCCACGTCCTCTTGGCTGCTGCGGTCGGGTCAGGTGAGGCGGGTTGCCCGGCGAGGAGGTACAAGGAGCGCAGGACTGTACGAGGGGAGGCGGCGGTAAGCGCACCCCGGGGAAGCTGCACTCTCCAGGTTGTTAGCATGCAGGTTGCATATTTCTGAATTGCAGAGCAGCCTTATCTCGCCACGCTGGGTCACTGAAGCACTTCCTTGCTCTCTCACCAGCGCGTGTGCGTTCCTGCACGAGTGTGCACGTGCACGTTAATGGTGAACGTGTGTATGCTTTTACATAAACACGTGTATGGGTGAAGCCCAGTGACTGCATGAAGCTCCAATGGGGAAGGGTCCTCTCTCT